>NC_041383.1:730103633-730112623 GCF_002162155.2 Triticum dicoccoides
GACACCACACCCCGACACCCCGACCCCCTGACCCCGTTAGCCCGTCATTGATTATAGTGATGATGATGATTATGCATTTATTGACGATACTGATCGTGATTATTATTGTACTTGATGATGATGATTATGCATTTATACGTAGTGTCAGGTATTCAATTTTTTTGATGTTGTACTTGATGATGATACACTTAAGTGATATACATATTATTATTCATGTCGGTATTTTTTTGCCGTTGTACCAATTTCGTTTACTCTTTGTCATGGTAGGTGTTGAAAGAAGGTGGGCGCTGGTCGGGAGCGCTCCGAGGACCCTTCTTCGTCGGCGCGTGCGACGAGGTCTTCCATTCCACACGCACCTCTCCACCGAGCGTTGCTGGACAGTATGGCGACACCGCCGGGCCCTTCTTCATCGACCGTTGTGCCGAGCAGGGGACGAGGTAAGAAGAAGCAGATAGGAGCTAGAGCACGTGGTCGCAGGAGAGGAGGTAGGGTGACTGCGAGGGCGCATTCCTCACCACCACCCCCAGCTATTTCACCCGAGCACGTGACTGCTAGGGTGGACTCGTCCGAGGAGGAGGCTACACGGACTCCGGTCCACGGGCCTTCGAGCCACGAGAGTTCGGCCCACGAGACCCCGGAGGAACACACGTCTGGATGGGGTACCTGGCCGGATTAGGCTGAGGGGCCGAGTGCCCATGCTGATGATGGCGAGGAGACGACTGATATTGACGAGGAAGGGGGCACCGTCTACCAGCATGGTGCTACACGGCTCCCGGACGTGCCGGCGACCCGCGAGCAGAGGTGGTTGATTTTCCCTGATGGGGAGAGGTAAGTGCATTTAATCTTTTTGTACCCTTCTGCATTCACGTTTCTTCAAATATCTAATGCGTTGGCCTTGTCATGCTGCAGGGGTTGGGACCACCATCATAGTGTCCGCCGGCCCAACTCCGTCCTTGGAGTTCTTTGTCGGCATAACTTCCCAGGGTTTGTTATGTTGCCTGGTGAGGGTCGGCTTCCAGAGCTTGGATTGAGTTGGGAGCACTACTTGGCTGCCTCGGCCCCGCCGGGTGAGATTATGGATGGTGTCTTGTGCAAGACGAGGGCAGGCGTGGTGATTAGAAAGTTTTGGGTAATTTCTCCTTTACACAATTAAAAATCTTCAACTAGCTAGTTATTAATTGTACTAATCAATATTGTCTCATTTGATTGCAGACATTCTACAGGTGTGAGGAGGGATACGAGGAGGAGGCGGCAAATGTTATCGATAACGTCTGCAAGCGCCTACTACATAACTTAGGGCACGAGGCTCGGGTGCAGGCCGTTCGAGACTACTACGCCGCGCGTGGTATCAAGAAGACCAAGCCGGCGTGCCACGAGAAGTTCTTGAGTAAGGATGAGTACATGAAGGTAATTCTTAAGGCCTTGTACTTTACTTCCTTCATTTAGTAATTCATAGCCGTAGCGCTCAAGTTTCTATTTCCTAACTTAGGCCCCTCCGAGATGGTGTGCGGATCGGATGGATTGTTGGGAGGTGTTGGTCAATGAGTGGTGCTCAAAAGAATGGCGAGCCCACCACAACGAGGCCAAGGACAAACGTGCCCAAATGGAAGGTGTGCCACACCATCAAGGCAGCTCCAACTTATATCAGTACGGGCGGAACTGGGTATGTGGTTTGCTTCATGATTCATGCAATTCGTTAGTCATGCTAGCTTTCAGCCCTTTAATTACTAATTTACTTTGTTTCTCTCTTTCAGACACGCTACAATAAGGCGGATAAGGTGCTAGAGGTGTACGACCTGTATGCCATGGCCCACACTGGCTCTTACAAGAAAGTCAAGGCATTCTCTGCGTCTGACCTCGATGATCTAAAAAACTTCACCAACATCTCCTCCCACGACAAGCTCGTGAAATATAGAGATGAGGGGAAGGCGAGGAAAGGGGAGGACTTTAACCCGAGCCAGGGTCCCATTGATACCGAGCTGCTGATGATATCTGGTGGCGGGAGGTCCCATGGCTCCATATCAATGGGAGATGGACTTATCCATTGTCCTAGCACTCTCCCGGAGATCAAGGCGCGCCAGTCGAGCTCCGCTCCTGAGATAAGGCCTCGTGAACGGCCAGTCCAACTCACCTTCAAGGTTAGTTATACGTACTTAGCTATCTTTCTCCATTACATTGTGTGCGCTTCCATCAATGATTACAAATGGTAACAATGAGTGGTGTTGCAGGCTGCTATACAAAGTGAGAGAGATAGAATGGAGAAACTTCTGGCGGAGGCGGCGGAGAGGCGGCGGGAGTTGGAGGAGAGGACGACAAAGATGTTGGAGGAGGAGAGGGCACGGAATGACATGCAGGCAAGGGCCATGTACGAGCTCCTTGTGGTAAGTTTTTTCTACACATTAGCCAAAACATTCATGTAGTGTTTGTCTCATTACTAACTAGTATGATTGAGTCGTCAAAACCAAATGTGCAATCTGTGTGCGAGAAGTCCGGTCAGACCGCTCCGCCGATGCCAATGATTGCTCCTGGGACCACGGTGAGTTTAATTTGAATGGACATTACTTGCAAGTCTTAACATTTGAGTGTCATCATGCTAAGGAGACATTGGAAATGATCTTTGGTGCAGCGTAACTCAAGACAAGCATCGCACGATCCTTCTCCAGCTACCGGCATGAGCCACCCCGCTACAACACCTCCATGATCACGGTAAGTGTCTCTAGTGTTTTGCTTAGCAAATGCATAAAGACCTAGACTTAGCTTTATTTCCTCCAATATGCTTACCATAATGACTTAGAGTTAGCTTCTTTTCCTCCAAAATGACTTAATAAGCTTACTAACCTCCAAAACCATCCATCTTACCTAGGTTAGCTCTAAGATGATGCATTTTACCCAAGTTGGCTCTAAAATGACCCATTTTACCTAGATTAGCTCATAAACGATCCATTTCACCTAGGTTAGCTCCAAAATGACCCATCTTACCTAGGTTAGCTCCAAAATGACCCATTTTACCTAGATTAGCTCATAAACGATCCATTTCACCTAAATTAGCTCTTAAATGATCCATTTCACCTTAATTAGCTCAAAAACAATCCATTTCACCTTAGTTAGCTAAAAACGATCCATTTCACCTTACTTAGCTCATAAACGACCCATTTCAACTTAGTTAGCTCATAGATGATCCATTTCACCTTACTTAGCTCATAGACGATCCATTTCAACTTAGTTAGCTCAAAAACAATCCATTTCACCTTAGTTAGCTCATAAACGACCCATTTGAACTAAGTTAGCTCATAGATGATCCATTTCACCTTAGTCAGCTCATAAACGACCCATTTCAACTTAGTTAGCTCATATATGATCCATTTCACCTAAGTTAGCTCATAAATGACATATACTTCTTGTTCTAGTCTTCTTCTTCTAGTCACCTATTTCTAACTTTCTTATTTGCCATTTTGAAGATTTCATTCACTTCATGAAAGCTAGCTTGCTATGATGGAGTGCTTGTTTTTTCTTTGATGAAGCTTTGCATTGTATCTAGCTTGCTATGATGGAACTTGCTATCTTGATCAAACTTTGCATTGTAATATGTATATGGATGGAACAATGTGTATGGATGGAACTTGCTTATGTATGAATGGATGAAACTTAATTATGTGCTGGATATATATGTGATATGTTTGCTGTTAAATAGCCCTGTGAAATATATCTATATATGTCATATATATTTGCTGTGAAAATAGTTGGATTCAAAAAAAACAAAAAAAGAGAGCCAATATACAGGCTCTTTGTCGTCTGCAACGACGGCAACGGCCTCTTTGCCGTCCGCCGCGGACGGCAAACAGGACACGTGCCAGCCAACTGTGCTTCCTGGGAGCTGACCCATTTGGCCAGTTTGCCTACAATGGCAGACGTCAAAGAGTGGTGACATCTAGCTGACATCATACGGCGGACGGCAAAGGGCTGTCGTTAGCCACCTAACGGACTAACAGAGAATTTTTTGCCGTCTGCTTTCTTTGCCGTCTGTTGTTGATAGCAAAGGGCCCTTTGCCGTCAGCCGCTTAAAGCAGACGGCAAAGTAGCTGTTTGCCGGATCTTACTTTGCTGTCAATGTTTGCCGTCCGCGGCAGACGGCAAAGACCTTTGTCGTCCTCCATTCATGCCTTTGCCGTCCGCCGTGGCAGACGGCAAAGTAGCCGATTCCTGTAGTGTAACCGATAATTGTTTGAAGAAGAAAGGTGGGATGCCTACCAGGGCATCCCCAATCTTGTATGCTTGAGACTTCTTGAAATATTATCTTGGGGTGCCTTGGGCATCCCCAAGATAGAGCTTTTGTGTTTCCTTAATTCCTCTCATATCACGGTTTCCCAAATCTCAAAAGCTCATCCACACCAAACTCAACAAGAACTTGTGAGATAAGTTAGTATAAACCAATGCAAAACCTTATCATTTTCTACTGTAACAATTCACTAAAATTATTATTCAACATTGCATACTAGATGTCTCTGCATATTTAATACTCCTATCCTCAAATAGAATCATTAAACAAGCAAACATATGCAAACAATGCAAACATAACAGCAATCTGCCAAAACAGTATAGTCTGTAAAGAATGCAAGATTCATCATACTTCCCTAACTCCAAAAATTATGAGAAAAATACTAATCTTTAGAAGATATATAAGAGCTCAATATGAAAAACGATTCAACATTATATCACCTTCTGACTTTTCTAGGGAATTTTTGCAACAGCGGTAAACTTTCTGTTTTCAAACAGCAACATGTATACTTTGCAAAAAGCATGGTAAAGGCTATCCTTGACATTTTTATTAAGAATATATATGCAAAACATTATTCTAAATAACAGCAATCAAATACTAACAAAATAAAATTGACGCTCCAAGCAAAACACATATCATGTGGTGAATAAAAATATAGCTCCAAGTAAAGTTACCGATGAACGAAGACGAAAGAGGGGATGCCTTCCAGGGCATCCCCAAGCTTAGGCTCTTGGTTGTCCTTGAATATTACCTTGAGGTGCCTTGGGCATCACCAAGCTTAGGCTCTTGCCACTCCTTATTCCATAGTCCATCGAATCTTTACCCAAAACTTGAAAACTTCAACCACACAAAACTTAACAGAAAACTCGTAAGCTCCGTTAGTAAAAGAAAACAAACCACCACTTTAAGGTATTGTAATGAACTCATTCTAAATTCATATTGGTGTTAAACCTACTGTATTCCAACTTCTCTATGGTTCATACCCTCTGATACTACTCATAGATTCATCAAAATAAGCAAACAACATATAGAAAACAGAATCTGTCAAAAACAGAACAGTCTGTAGTAATCTGTATCAAACGTATACTTCTAGAACTGCAAAAATTCTGAAATAAATTTGTGGACCTGAGTAATTTGTGTATTAATCATCTGCAAAAATAATCAACCTAAAATCACTCTCCATTAAACAATGGCAACTAATCTCGTGAGCGCAACGTTTCTGTTTTTTACAGCAAGATCATATAGACTTCACCCAAGTCTTCCCAAAGGCTCTACTTGGCACAACCACTAATCAAAACATAAAACCACATCTAACCATCACTACAGGAATCAGCTACTTTGCCATCAGCCACTGCAGACGGCAAAGGCACGTATGGCGGACGGCAAAGGTCTTTGCCGTCCGCCGCTGACAGCAAAAGTGGACGGCAACGTACGGGACGGCAAAGAGCTACATTGCCGTCCGCTTCGGGCGGCTGACGGCAAAGGGTCCTTTGCCATCAGCTACCGACGGCAAAGAATACTGACGGCAATAATTGCGCTGTTACTCCGTTAGGTGGTTAACGGCAAGCCTTTGCCGTCGGCCGCTGACGGCAAACATCGGAAGGCCTTTGCCGTCCGCCGCTGTAGGCAATGTTTTTTTTCTCTTTGCCGTCAGTCACTGTTGGCAAACTGACCAAATAGGTCAGCCTCCCAGGAAGCACAGTTTCGTACCATGTGGCCTCTTTGTCGTCCGCTGCTGATGGCAAAGAGACCTTTGCCGTTGGTGGCTGACGGCAAAGAGCCTGCATATTGGCTCTTTTTTCTGCTTTTTTTAAATCCAACAATTTTCACAGCAAATATATATGACATATATAGATATATTTCACAGAGCTATTTAACAGCACATAAGTTTCATCGTACATACATATATATTTCCATCCACTCATACATAGCAAGTTCCATCAAGATAGCAAAGTTGCACATACATATTACAATGCAAAGTTTCATCAAGATAGCAAGTTCCATCGTAGCAAGCTAGAAGAATACTAGAAGAGAATGAAATTAAAAACAAGCACTCCATCATAGCAAGCTAGCTTCCGAGAAGTGAATGAAATCTGCAAAATGGCAAATAAGAAAGTTAGGAAAAGGTGACTAGAAGAAGAAGACTAGAAGGAGAAGCACGCCATCGTTTGTGAGGTAACTTAGGTGAAATGGATCGTTTATGAGCTAACTTAGGTAGAATGCATCATTTTAGAGCTAATGTAGGTAAAATGGATCGTTTATGAGCTAACTAAGCTAATTATGCTGTTTTTTACATAAGTAAGGTAAGTACATGTCATTATTGAGCAAACCTAGTTAACTAAGCATATTATAACTAACTTAGGTCATTTTGGAGGAAACAAAGCTAAGAATAGATCGTTTTAGAGCTAACTTAGGTAAAATGGCTGGTTTTGGAGGTCAGTAAGCTTATTAAGTCATTTTGCAGGAAAAGAAGCTACGTCTAGGTCATTAAGGTAAGCATATTGGATGAAATAAAGCTAAGTCTAGGTCTTTATGCATTTGTTAAGCAAAAAACTAGAGAAACTTGCCTTGATCATGGAGGTGTGGGAGCGGGCTGGCTCAGGCCAGTAGCTGGAGAAGGATCGTGTGATGCTTGTGTGGAGTAATGCTGCACCAAAGATCATTTCCAATGTTTCATTAGCATGATGACACTCAAATGTTAAGACTAGCAAGTAACGTCCATTCAAATTAAACTCACCGTGATCTCAGGAGCAATCTCTGGATCAATGGCTATGGAGCCACGGGACCTCCCGCCACTAGATATCATCACCTGCTCTGGATTGTAGGGGATCTGGCTCGGGTTAAACTCCTCCCTTTTCCTCGCCTTCCCCTTGACTTGCTTGTAAGAGGCAGTGTGGGCCATGGCATACAGGTCGTACCCCTCTGACACCTTATCCGTCTTATTGTAGCATGCCTGGAAGAGAGAAACAAAGTAAATTAGTAATTAAAGGGCTCAAGCTAGCATGATGAATGAATTGCATTAATAATGAAGCAAACCACATTACCCAATTCCGCCCAAACTGATATAAGCTGGAGCTACCTTGATGGTGTGGCACACCTTCAATTTGGGCACGTTTGTCCTTGGCCTCAGTCGGCTCCCCTTCCAACTTTCAACACCTGCCTTGACAAAGAGTAAACAAAATTAGTACAACATAAAAAAAATACCGACATGAATAATAATATGTATATCACTTAAGTGTATCATCATCAAGTACAACATAAAAAAATTGAATACCTGACACTACTACTAATCTCGATCAGTATCATCAATAAATGCATAATCATCACCATCACTATAATCAATGACGGGCTCATAGGGTTCAGTGGCATCAACATGTGGAAGGCCTCCTTTACGTAATCGGTCAAGCATTGAGAGGTCATCCGCAGCAGTAACCTCTTCTTGTTCCGGCTCTTCTTGTTCCTCCTCTGGGGTGATGTGGGATTCACTGTCGCTGTCTACTTCAATGTTTTGGGGTGAAGTATACCGGTTCTTGAAACGCTTTTTGGAAAGACATGTCTCTTAGAAGAATTCTCCTTCATATGTGTCTGGGTTAATATGAGGTTCATAATCCTCTTCCTTTGGGGGAGATAGTCTAGCACGTGGTGGCACTTCATAAACGACATCCCAACCTTTCAGATTTGGATTAGTTTGGCAGGCCCAGGGTAGATAGAATACTTGGGTCGCCTGTTGAGCCATAATATAGACATCAGGAACATCTAAATGGGTGCTTTGGTTGATTTCAACTAGCCCTATATGTTCATGAGTCCTTCTAGTCTCCTTCGGCTGAAACCAATAACGTTTGAAGACTACCACATTTGGTGGGTTTTCACCATAGAATAGAAGTTCATAAATTGCTTCAACTCTCCCATAATACTCAGTACCTCCTTCACCGATAGCAGATACACAACAATTTGTAGACTTTCGGTCGGCCATAGATAGCTCTTTGCCATAGGTACAAAAACGATACCCGTTGATGTCGTATTTGTCAAATGAACGGACCTTATAGTCAAAACCATTAGCGACTTGTCTCAATTCGGCGTCCATAGACTCTGAATTAGCCTACAAGTTTAATATGAAAGGATTGTTGCATTACGCACAAATTAGCGAATGAAATGAAATTGTCTAACAGAATTTACCGTTTGTTTGAACCAAGAGATGAAACCGGGATAGCCGCCTCCTTGCTTTGCGAGAAGCTCATACTCTTCGACGGAATACTTTTGGATCACCGCTCCATACGAGAATAGGGCGACGTATCGACTGTATGAAATATCCAGGAATAAGAGCAGTTCAAAGGAAATAGAAGTTGCGAAACAATGTACCGAGAACTTACTCGATGTACGGCCGCACTTCTATCAGGTTGTTGAAGATATACAACGAAATGGTCCGCCATTCTTCGTTATCCAAAGATACTGGATTTGAAACACTGGCTGGTGCGAGATTGCCTTTGAATAGGCCGAGGTTGGATCCACCCTTTTTAGGCTCGTCAGCATTGTACCGAGGCTTCGGATTATGCAAATGACGATTTTTGGTTTCGTAGTGTGCTGTCACGAAGTTTGCAGCGTCCTCAGTGATGAATGCCTCAGCCATAGATGCTTCAATTCTACGTTTATTTTTACATTTTTCTCGAAGCTTCTTCTGCATCCTCTCAGTTGGGTAGCACCAACGATTTTGCAC
>NC_041383.1:730112832-730115899 GCF_002162155.2 Triticum dicoccoides
GGTCGGGAGATGCAAAATCAAATGCTGCATTGGATTAAAGAAGCCCGGTGGAAAGATCTTCTCTAACTTGCAGATCAACTCTGGTGCCAACTCTTCCATTTCTTCTAGCACGACAGGCGATAGTTCTTTCGCACAAAGAACACGGAAGAAATAGCTGAGTTCTGCCAGTATTAGTCATTCATCCTCAGGGATGAAGCCACGCAACATCACCGGCATTACCCGCTCAATCCATATGTGCCAATCATGACTCTTGAGACCAAATATCTTCAATTTATCAAGACTCGCTCCCCTCTTTAGATTCGCTGCATACCCATCGAGGAACATCAACTGCATTTTCACCCACAAGATAATTTCCCTCATAGCTGGCCTTCCAAGATTGAACCATGCCTTTGGCTTCGTCCAGTTCTGCTTTCCTTTCGGTTCTTTCATGTTTTGTAACGGCCTATCACATAGCGCCTCCAGATCGACTCTAGCCTTAGTATTATCCTTTGACTTCCCATCTATGCCGAACAATGTACCAAAAAGTGCCTCCGCGATATTCTTCTCAGTGTGCATCACGTCGATGTTGTGTGGGCAAAGGAGGTCTTTGAAGTAAGGCAGATCCCATAAGCATGTTTTGTTAGTCCATGCGTGCTCAGAATTATACCCCTTGAAGTACCCTAGACGCTCTGGATCTGGCTCGAGAGCGTTTAACTGATCCAGGGTCTGTTGGCCTGTCAACGCAGGTGGTGCAGAGTTTTTTACAACTCTACCTTTGATGAAGTTCTTCTTGTCTTTCCTGAACTTATGGCGAGGATCCAGGAACTGTCTATGCATGTCGAAGCAAGAAAACTTGCGACCGGCCTGAAGCCAACGAAACTCAAGAGCTCCCTTGCATGTGGGGCACGGGAACCTTCCATGCACACACCAGCCAATGAATAGCGCATACGCCAGCAAGTCATGCGTCGAGTACATGTACCAGACATGCATTATGAAGTTTCGTTTGCTATAGGCATCGTATGTCTTGAACCCATTAACCCAGGCTTCTTGCAATTCGTCCTTAAGCGGCTGCATGTACACATTCATATTTTTTCCCGGATAGTTGGGCCCTGGAATTATCAACGTCAGGAAAATGTTCTTTCTTTGCATAATCTGTCCGGGGGGGATTGAGTGGAAAGACAAATACGGGCCAACAACTGTATTGGGTTGCCGTCATACCAAACACACTGAACCCATCGGTGCTGATGCCGACTCGAGGATGCCTCGGATCTGCCGCTTTGTCAGCATGTAATTCATCAAACTTTTTCCATGCAACACCATCCGATGTGTGTACCATCATCAGATTACCATCTGCATCTAGTTCGGTTCTTTTGCCTGTTTTGTGCCATGTCATCTGTCTGGCCGTCTCTTCGACCATGAAAAGACGTTGATGTCTTGGTATGATTGGCATATACCGAAGAACACTAACAGGGATTTTGGTTTGTGTCTTCTCACCCATACCGTTGTCTACCACAATATACCTGGAACACTTGCAAATGGGACAATAGTTCAAGTCCGCATAGTCAAGCCTAAATAAGGCACATCCTTTCTCACAGGCATGTATCTTCTCATAGGGCATCTTCAGTGCACGGAGGATTTTGTCCGACTGGTACAGGTTTGCAGGCATTACATGGCCTTTGGGTAGAAAGCGTCCAAATACTGTCATAATTGCGTCATAGCATTCTCTGCCCAAGTTGAACTGAGCCTTCAAAGCCATTACTTGTGAGATGGCATCCAACTGACAAAGCTCAGTGTGCTCGTGAAGCGGACGTTTTGAAGACTCCAACATTTCATTGAAGGCCTTTGCATATTCCTCCATCTCCTCGTCCGAATCCCGAGCATCATCATAGTCTTGCACCATGTTTTCCATCCCGGTACCATGCTCGTCGGTGCGATGATGATCCACCTCAGCTCGGTCACGTTGGGCAGACTCACCATGAAATGTCCACACCGTATAATCTGGCGTAAAACCATTCTTCTGCAGGTGTTTACCCATTTCAGCCTCTATCCTCTTTTCCCAATTGCCGCATTGGAAACAGGGGCACCAAGTTTTCCTCTGGCCATTTGCAAATGCGGCTTGCACAAACCCCTTGGTTTTTGTGAACCATTCAGCGCTCCATTTGTTCTGACCAGTGTGACCGGTATACATCCACGCACGATCACTCATCTTGACTTTCAGAGCTACTGGACACACAACAATTATATATATAATTCACCATGTATATATTCATCAGTTGATCTACTTTGTCAATTTTATTACGTCCATGCAACCTACACTCTAATAGGTAATGATAGGTCCTAATCCCACCCGAGTATGTGTAGATTGGGTTCATTTTCCCAAGCTATCCTCCGGATCCGACGCAAAATTTCGGCAGCACCTCCCCGCTGTTCTCCTGATACACGTATGTGCAATAAACAGAGAGGATGTGTACCCGGAGAACAACAGGGGAGGCACTGACGAAATTTATGCGTTGGATCCGGAGCAAAGCATATGGGAAAACGAACCCAATCTACACATACTCGGGCTGTCCATGGATAGCATTGGACAATTCGAAAGAATCAAGGTTATAAATATGCAAATGCATGCATATTTATAACTATGACGCTTTCGAAAGGGAGACACATATTGGTTACGCATACTGATGATTCAAGACACATATATAGCTAGCTACCAAATTTCATGTCATTTGTGCAAATAATTAATGGGGGAGAAGGACATGTCATTTGTGCTCACCCACGAACGAAGGGGCAGAGCTCGTCAAACGCACGGTGAGGTCATCGAACACCAAACCTCGCAGCGATGAAACAACTGCACATTTAAATCTACCCGATCAACACAATTATATATGATGTTTTTCATAACAAAATTGAAAAATATATGACCTAACTAATAATTCACAAATATATAACCCCGCCGGCCTCTGGAAGGCCAAAGAGCACCTTTTCGGGAGGTTTAGGGGGTCGGGGTGTCATGTCGGTGTCGGGGTGCTGTTTCGGGGTTAGGGTGTCGTGTCGGGGTCGGGGTGTCGGGGTGTGGTGTCGTGGTCTG
>NC_041383.1:730116105-730116775 GCF_002162155.2 Triticum dicoccoides
AATCGAAAAATATATGACCTAACTAATAATTCACAAATATATAACCCCGTCAGCCTCTGGAAGGCCAAAGAGCACCTTTTCGGGAGGTTTAGGGGGTCGGGGTGTCATGTCGGTGTCGGGGTGCTGTTTCGGGGTTAGGGTGTCGTGTCGGCGTCGGGGTGTCGGGGTGTGGTGTCGTGGTCTATGTGTCGGGGTCTGGTGTCAGGGTCGGGGTGTTGGGGTCAGGGTGTCGGGGTCAGGTGTCGGGGTGTGGTATCGGGGTCGGGGTGTCGGGGTCAGTGGTCGGGGTGTTTCCTTCTATCCTTCTTCTTCTTTCCTTCTCTTCTTCTTCTTTTTTCTTCTTCTTTCCTTTCTTCTTCTTCTTCTATCCTTCTTCTTCTTTCCTTTCTTCTTCTTCTTCTTCTTCTTCTTCTTCTTCTTCTTTCCTTTCTTCTTCTTTCCTTTCTTCTTCTTCTTCTTTTTTCATCTTTTTTCTACTTCTTTTACTTCTTTTCTTTTCTTCTATTCTTCTTCTTCTACTTCTTTTCTTTCTTTTTCATCTTTTTTCTACTTCTTTTCTTTTCTTCTTTTTCATCTTTTTTCCACTTCTTCTTCTTTTCTTCTACATATTCTTTTTTCTAACACTAACACTAAATTTTCTTCTTTTCTAACACTAAATCTAACACTAACA
>NC_041383.1:730116787-730128349 GCF_002162155.2 Triticum dicoccoides
GGGCGGGGGCGGAGGAGGTCGAGGGAGAGATAAGAGTAACGGGCGGGGGAGGGGGCTCGGCCGTTAGTTAGGTTAGTTAGGGTAGCCTTTGCCGTCCGCCCTCCTTTGCCGTCCGCTTTTGTTCATATTTGCCGTCTGCGGCGGACGGCAAAGCGGGGGGACGTTAAGTATTTTTAACCAGCTCCTCAATGGGCCCCCCCTCCCTCTTTGCCGTCTGCTAGCGGACGACAAAGATTCTTTGCCGTCAGCTAGCGGACGGCAAAGAACAGGCTGATGGCAAAGGCTTTCTTTGCCATCAGCCAGTTCTTTGCCGTCTGCTTTCGGGTAGCTGATGGCAAAGAGCTTCTTTGCCGTCTGCTAGCTGACGGCAAAGAGCTGGCAGATGGCAAAGTAGCTGATTCCAGTAGTGCATAGGCTATATGAATTATTTATTACTAAATAGGCATAAAATTAAAGGACAAAAGTAAAGTTGGGTTGCCTCCCAACAAGCGCTATCGTTTAACGCCCCTAGCTAGGCATGATGATTTCAATGATGCTCACATAAAAGATAAGAATTGAAACATAAGGAGAGCATCATGAAGAATATGACTAGCACATTTAAGTCTAACCCACTTCCTATGCATAGGTATTTTGTGAGAAAACAACTTATGGAAACAATAATCAACTAGCATAGGAAGGTAAAACAAGCATAGCTTAAAAAATTTCAACACATAGAGAGGAAACTTGATATTATTGCAATTCCTACAAGCATATGTTCCTCTCTCATAATAATTTTCAGTAGCATCATGAATGAATTAAACAATATAACAAGAACCTAAAGCATTCTTTTCATGATCTACTTGCATAGAAATTTTACTACTCTCCACATAAGCAAATTTCTTCTCATGAATAATAGGGGGAGCGAACTCAACAAAATAATTATCATGTAAGGCATAATCCAATTGAAAACTAAAATCATGATGACAAGTTTCATGGTTATCATTATTCTTTATAGAATACAATTCATCACAATAATCATCATAGATAGCAACTTTTTTCTCATAATCAATTGGAACCTCTTCCGAAATAGTGGATTCATCACTAAATAAAGTCATGACCTCTCCAAATTCACTTTCATAATTATCACAATAATATTCAACATCCTCCAAAATAGTGGGATCAATACTACCTAAAGTTGACACTCTTCCAAACCCACTTTCATCAATATAATCATCATAAATAGGAGGCATGCTTTCATCATAGTAAATTTGCTCATCAAAACTTGGGGGACAAAAAATATCATATTCATCAAACATAGCTTCCCCAAGCTTGTGGCTTTGCATATCATTAGCATCATGGATATTCAAGGAATTCATACTAACAACATTGCAATCATGCTCATCATTCAAATATTTTATGCCAAACATTTTATAGACTTCCTCTTCTAGCACTTGAGCACAATTTTCCTTACCATCATTCTCACGAAAGATATTAAAAAGATGAAGCGTATGAGACAAACTCAATCCCATTTTTTTGTAGTTTTATTTTATAGACTAAACTAGTGATAAAACAAGAAACAAAAAGATTCGATTGAGAGATCTAAAGATATACCTTCAAGCACTCACCTCTCCGGCAACGGCGCCAGAAAAGAGCTTGATGTCTACTACACAACCTTCTTCTTGTAGACGTTGTTGGGCCTCCAAGTGCAAAGGTTTGTAGGACAGTAGCAAATTTCCCTCAAGTGGATGACCTAAGGTTTATCAATCCGTGGGAGGCGTAGGATGAAGATGATCTCTCTCAAGCAACCTTGCAACCAAATAAAAAAAGTCTCTTGTGTCCCCAACATACCCAATACAATGGTAAATTGTATAGGTGCACTAGTTCGGCGAAGAGATGGTGATACAAGTGCAATATGGATGGTAGATAAAGGAATTGGTAATCTGAAATTATAAAAACAGCAAGGTAACAAGTGATAAAAGTGAGCGTAAACGGTATTGCAATGGTAGGAAACAAGGCCTAAGGTTCATACTTTCACTAGTGCAAGTTCTCTCAACAATAATAACATAATTGGATCATATAACTATCCCTCTACATGCAACAAAGAGTCACTCCAAAGACACTAATAGCGGAGAACAAACGAAGAGATTATGGTAGGGTACGATACCACCTCAAAGTTATCCTTTCTGCTCGATCTATTCAAGAGTCCGTAGTAAAATAACATGAAGCTATTCTTTCCGTTCAATCTATCATAGAGTTCATACTAGAATAACACCTTAAGACACAAATCAACCAAAACCCTAATGTCACCTAGATACTCCATTGTCACCTCAAGTATCTGTGGGCATGATTATACGATATGCATCACACAATCTCAGATTCATCTATTCAACCAACACAAAGTACTTCAAAGAGTGCCCCAAAGTTTCTACCAGAGAGTCAAGACAAAAATGTGTGCCAACCCCTATGCATAGATTCCCAAGGTCACGAAACCCGCAAGTTGATCACCAAAACATACATCAAGTGGATCACGTGAATATCCCATTGTCACCACAGATAAGCACGGCAAGACATACATCAAGTGTTCTCAAATCCTTAAAGACTCAATCCGATAAGATAACTTCAAAGGGAAAACTCAATCCATTACAAGATAGTAGAGGGGGAGAAACATCATATGATCTAACTATAATAGCAAAGCTCGCGATACATCAAGATCGTGCCAAATCAAGAACACGAGAGAGAGAGAGATCAAACACATAGCTACTGGTACATACCCTCATCCCCGAGGGTGAACTACTCCCTCCTCGTCATGGAGAGCGTCCAGATGATGAAGATGGCCACCGGTGAGGGATCCCCCCCTCTGGCAGGGTGCCGGAATAGGGTCCCCGAGAGGTTTTTGGTGGCTATAGAGGCTTGCGGCGGCGGAACTCCCGATATATCTTCCGTTCTGATGTTTTCGGGGTATATGGAGATATATAGGTGAAAGAAGTCGGCCGGGGGACGCTCGAGGGGCCCACGAGACAAGGGGCGTGCCCAGTAGGGGGGCGCCCCCCACCTTCGTGGCTTCCTCGAAGCTTCTCTGACGTGAACACCAAGTCTCCCGGATCATGTTCGTTCCAAAAATCACGCTCCCGAATGTTTCATTTTGTTTGGACTCCGTTTGATATTCATTTTCTTCAAAACACTGAAATAGGTAAGAAAACAACAATATGGGTTGGGCCTATTGGTTAGTCCCAAAAGTAATATAAAAGTGTATAACAAAACAGATAATAAAATAGCATGAATGCTTCATAAATTATAGATACGTTGAAGACATATCAATATGTTCCCCTCTCGTAATAATTTTCAGTAGCATCATGAAGAAACTCAACAATATAACCATCACATAAAGCATTCCTTTCATGACACAAAAGCATAGAAAACTTATTACTCTCCACATAAGCAAATTTCTTCTCATCAATAGTGGTGGGAGCAAACTCAACAAAATAACTATCGTGAGAGTGAAAATTAAAATCATGATGACAAGTTTCATGGTTATCATTATTCTTTATAGCATACATGTCATCACCATAATCATAATAGATAGGAACTTTGTTATCATAGTCAATTGAAACCTCATCCAAAATAGTGGATTCATCACTAAATAAAGTCATGACCTCTCCAAATCCACTTTAATTGTTGTAATCATCACAAATAGGAGGCATGCAAGCATTATAACAAATTTGCACATAAAATCTTGGGGGACTAAAAATATCATCTTCATCAAACATAGCATCCCCAAGCTTATCGCTTTGCATATCGTTAGCATCATGGATATTTAAAGAGTTCATACCAACAACATTGCAATCATGCTCATCATCCAAATATTTTGTGCCAAACATTTTATAGCATTCTTCTTCTAAAAATTGAGCACAAATTTCCTTTCCACCATTTTCACGAAAGACATTATAAAGATGATCACTAATATGAAGCAACCTCAATTCCATTTTTATGTAGTTTTCTTTTATAAACCAAACTAGTGATAAAACAAGAAACTAAAAGATTCGATTACAAGATCTAAAGATATACCTTCAAGCACTCACCTCCCAGGATATGTCACCAGAAAAGAGCTTCGTTGATAGGGTGTGAGTGCCGCTTACCTAACCTCCCCGGCAACGGCGCCAGAAAAAAGATTGATGTCTACTACGCAACTTTATTCTTGTAGACACGTGTTGGGCCTCCAAGCGCAGAGTTTTGCAGGACAACAACAATTTTCCCTCAAGTGGATGACCTAAGGTTTATCAATACATGGCAGGTGTAGGATGAAGATACTCTCTCTCAAGCAACCCTGCAATCAGATACAGGAAATCTCTTGTGTCCCCAACACACCCTATACAATGGCAAATTGTATAGGTGCACTAGTTCGGTGAAGATATGGTGATAACAATGTAGTATGGATAGTAGATATGAGATATGAGTTTTTGTAATGCGAACAATAAAAAAACAGTAAGGTTGTAAATTGTAAACGGAGCACAAACGGTATTGTAATGATGGAAAATGAGGTCTAGGGTGCATACTTTCACTAGTGCTATCTCTCAACAATGCTAACATAGTTGGATCATATGATTATCCCTCAAAGTGCAATAAAGAATCACTCTCGAGTTCCTATTAGTGGAGAACAAAAGATATAAATTGTTTGTAGGGTAAGATACCACCTCAAAGCTATTATTTCCGATCAATCTACACTAGAGTTCATACTAAAATAACAGCAAGCTATTCTTTACGATCGATCTAATCAAGAGTTCGTACTAAAATAACAGCATATAATGCATATGAACCAACTCTAATGTCACCTAGATACCCCAATGTCACCGCGAGTACCCGTGAGTTAATTATATGATATGTATCAAACAATTTCAGATTCATAATACTTAATCCACACAAAGGACTACAAGGAGACCCAAAAGTTTCTATCGGAGAAAAGATAATAAAAACGTGCATCAACCCCTATGCATAGATTACCCCAAAGTCACCTAGGGAATCCGCAAGTTGAGTGCCATAACATATATCAAGTGAATCAAAATAATACCCCATTGTCACCACAGGTTTTCATATGCAAGACATATATCATGTGTTCTTAGATCTGAACATTCAATCCGACAAGACAAAACTTCAAAGGGTAAAGACTCAATTCATCACAACAAGTGTAGAGAGGGGAGAAACATCATATGATCCATCTATGTTAACAAAGCCCATGATACATCAAGATTGTGACATCTCAAGATTGCGCGCGAGAGAGATATTAAACACATAGCTACTGGTACAAACCCTCAGTCCCAAAGGTGGACTACTCCCTCCTCATCGTGGTGGCCGCCAGGATGATGAATATGGCCACTAGAGATGATTCCCCCCTCCGGCAGGGTGCCGGAACGGGGTCCCGATTGGTTTTCGGTGGCTATAGAGGCTTGCGACAGTGGAACTTCCGATCTAGGGTTATTTATGATGGTATCTCTATTTATAGGAATTTTTTGCGTTGGTCTCACGTCCAGATGGGCCTCGAGGTGAGAAAGATACATCGGGGGCATAGGCAAGGCCCAGGTGTGCCCCGGTGGGTTGTGCCCTCCTCGTGGCTCTTCTGGCCCTCCCACTAAGCTTCGGGGGTCCCTTTTGTTCCAGAAAAATCATCAAAAAGTTTCAGCTCATTTGGAGAACTTCCATTTCTGCACGAAAAACAACACCACGGTAGTTCTGCTGAATACAATGTTAGTCCGGATTAGTTCCATGCAAATCATACCAAAACCATATAAAATTATTGTAAACATGACATGCATACTTCATAAATTATAGATACGTTGGATACGTATCAACAACTCAGTTGCTAATACTTGCAAGTATTCTTTGGCTCCCCTTGTGTCAAATCTATAAATTTGGGTTGAATACTCTATGCTTGAAAATTGTTGCGATCGCATATACTTGTGGGTTATCATAGTACAACAAAAAAGCGATGCAGGTGATCAAGTGAGAAAAAAATATTAAAAACATTTCTTTCCGTGCAGTGTCTAGATGCAGTTTTGAACACTACACTTTCCATCGTAATTTGGGAAAATTAGGAAAAAATTGAGCTACGTTGTGATTACAGTTTACTAATAGGAAAGAAGTTTCACCTCGATGAATAGTTGCTTCATGCACGGAAAGCATGTAAGGAATCCAACAACTTGATCCAGATTGGGGCTGATAGATTTTATTGCCAAGATCTTCACTATGCGCACAGACTGGGTCAAGCTTGTGGGAAACATTTTCTGGATGACAGTCGTAAATACATCAAGAAGAAATTTAAAAATGTGAATTTCAAGAAGACAGAGAAGAAGATGAGTGTTGTACCTGAATGATTACGGATCCAATAAAGAGTTTGGAGAATTTAGCAGACGAGTACACCAACGCTGTCAATTTCGGTGCGTCAACGACCTTGATTTTTGTTGGACCTTCTAGATCAGATACAAGCAATCTCTCAAGGAAAGGCGCATTCTCAATGACCATAATGTGGAATAGCTGGAGTGATCTCTTCCCAATTGATGTCTTGTTACGAGGCCAGCAAGACACATAAATCCATCGGAGATTCATCGAGGCGATGTGGAGGCTAATGAACCTGTGGATCTTCACTCGAGCGTAGTAAGCTGCGGAGCAGGTGCTCCATAGCCTTCTTCGAGATGCCAACATCGAAGAGGTCGAGCTGCTTGAGTTGAGGGAGAAGAAGGGCGGGCGCAGCATTAATCTGGGGGAAATATTTGGAGCTGAAGCTGGCGCGACGCAGCATTGGCGTGAGGTGGAGCGCGGACGGTGACAGAGAGCGACATTGTCCAGGTTCAAACCTGATCTCCTCGAGCTGATCTAGGGCGGAGGATAAGAACCACTCATCGAACTTGGCTTGGACCTTGCAGTTGGTACTGAACATGCAGATGTCAAAGCGTCTGGCTGGCCCAGAGTATGATGAAAGGATATTGGAGACTGCGGCCATGTGTTTGCAATCCCCGTCGGAGAGGCATCTATCGACAGTGAGGTTGAGGGGGATGTGGCGCTAGAGGGGGCGCCACCGCCGGGAGAGCAGGGTGGTCTGCACGGCAGATTTGGTGGGGAGGAGGCCGATGATGACGAGCAACATGGCATCGCGGAGGCCGCTGATGAAGTCCAGGCTCACCGGATGCGGTTTTGCCTCAAGCCGCCTCCGCTTGTTGGCTGCCTCGCCGTCCATCTCAGCTGGCGGCGATGCCGGTGTACACGTGTGCTAGTGTGTCTTGTGTGTTGGGTGTGTGTGAGTGTGTCCTTCTGTGCATGCCGTCGCGCAGTGGTGAAGTGTGTGCGAGTGCGTCCTTCATGCGGAAGAAGTGTGCCCTCAATTTACTCGCATGCAGGGTGCTACCCCGAGTGGTTTCAACTTTGTTTACTTCACCGCGTGTCACATGGGCCTCTAGTTTACTTATTTTCACCCACTGCCACATGTGCCGGCACATGAAGATAGAGAACACGAGCTGACAAGGCAGCATGTGGACTGGTTGACCGGTCAACTAAACAATATACGGAGCTATATGCTGACACAGTGACCATATATATAATCCCTCGGTATAGAGAGTTTGAGTGAGAGGGGAGGCTCGTGAGAGATAGTAGAGAGAGAGAAAGAGCTACTCCCTCTATTTGATAATGTAGTGCCTATATTTTTTTAAAAGTCAAACTTTTGAAACTTTGACCAAGTTTATAAAGAAATTACTTATATCTACAATACCAAAGATAAATGATAGTATGAAGTAAGTAAATGCTGTGATGAACCTAATGATCGTTCCAGATGTAAATATTTTCTCCACATATACCTAGTCAAACTTTTTTGAGGTTTGACTTTTCAAAACATCCATATGCTTATGGACGCGAGAGAGTACCTAACTAGAGAGAGAGAGAGAGAGTGAAATAGAAAGAGTGGGCCAAAAAAGTATGTGTGTGTGTGTGAAAGAGACATGGACAACATATGATAAAGTAGAGAAAAGGTGTGTGTGTCTTATGCAAACATATCACACATGCATCTTCGACAGCGGAACCGAGGTGAGGAAATAGTGTGTGGTTGTTTGCAACCAAGAGAGAAAGACCCCTAACACGTGGCCCAGAGAGGTCTGACAAACAAGGGAGAGAGGTCCAGAGAGATGTATGGAGAAAATGCAGATATGGGGAGGAGAGAGTGTATGTTTGTGACAGAGAGATCCCCTGGAGATCGTGATGGGATTACATGGGTGGGAGATCGAGTGACAGCGGCCGTGATTATTGGCAAGAACTCATTGAATCTATCGTTTGGGCAAATAACAAATTGAAAGTTGCTCCTAGTACTCAGCCTAGAGCCTTGAGCATTAAAGGTGTGTGCACGATAGAAGATACCCCGAGAGATATCAAGATAGACATATGGATGGAAGGAGACAATACATGTGTTCCTGATGGCTAGTGAGAGATAGTCATACTTAGGGGGGGAGTGCGTGCGCCTATGATGGAGTGAGGGATTATGGTACTTAGGGGGGTGCATGTCACATAGAGAGAGAATAAGGGCGGAGAGTGTTAGATGGGTCTATGTAGCGCGAGTGAGATATGTGTATGTGTGAACCAGGGAGATATAAAGTTTGAGAGAGATAGAGGATCCCCGATACGGCTGAGTGGTGTGTCAGATAGCTGAGAGGGGGAAAGAGATATTCCATCCGCTCGATAATGCAGTGCATATAAATTTTTTAGAAGTCGAACTTTGGAAAATTTGACCAGGTTTACGCAAATATTATTTATATCTACAATACCAAAGATACATCATACAAAACAAAACTACATCTCATGATGAATCTAATGATATATGTTTGTCATTCTAGATGTAAATGTTTTTCTCCACGTACATGGTCCAACTTTGTGATGTTGAATTTTCAATAAATCTATATATTATGGACCGAAGAGAGTACCTAAGTCGAGAGAGATCAAGTGTGTGTGAAGGAGAATGAGTGAGTGTGCAAAGAGAGAGAGTGTGTGTGTGTGTGAAAGAGAAAGGGACACCAAACGATAAATTAGAGAGAGAGCGTGTGTTTGTTTCTTCTGCAAACATATCACGCATGCATCTCCGAGATAGAAAAGCGAGGTGAGGAGATACACGAAGATAGCTAGTGCGTGATTGTTTGCAACGGAGAGAGACACCCCTATAGCACATGTCGAATAGAGATCTAGCCAACAAGGGACAAAGGTCAAGAGGGACGCATGGAGAAGATGGACGCATGGGGAGGGAGAGAGGGTGTTTTTGTGATAGAGAGATCCCGTCGAGATCGTGAGGGGACTATATGGGTGGGAGATCGAGGGACGAGGTGCGTGTGCGATAGAAAGATGCCCCGAGAGAAATCAAGATAGACCATGCATGCACATGTTTGTGATGGAGACTAAGAATTAGCTAGTTATATACATATAGGGGGTACTGCGTGTGACTAAAATTGAGTGAGAGACCATCATACCTGGCTAGGTGTGAGATTGTGTGTGTGCGTGTGAGATGGAGAGAGAACGAGGGAGATAGAGAGAGTTTTAGATGGGTCTATCGAGTGCGAGTGAGATATGCATGTGTATGTGTGACCCAGGGAGATGGAGAGTTTGAGAGAGAGAGATGGAAGAGCTCCGAGACGGCAGAGTGGTGCGTGAGAGAGTTACGGGCAACAACCAGGGAATTTGTGTGCGTACGATGAGTGCACCCAAGATATTTAGCTTGGACTAGATAATCATACATAGTGTGCGAGAGAGACCTATACGTGGAGTGTGCATGCAAACTAGAAAGACCCCCCCCCACACACACACACAAACACACACAGAGAGAGAGAGATAGAGAGAAAGAGGGAGAGGGACCAACAAGGTTTGTGTTTGGATGCGTGTGATAGGATTGAAGATTGTCGGCGAGAGAGAGAGCAGGAGTTCGGGAGAGGGGGAGGTCACATTTATGCATCAAAGACTGATATAAACCATGTTTCAATATAAACTTGCATTCAAATATTTAAATTGGAGAACATGTTGTCTAATTTCCACACATGAATGGAGATATGCGTATCAAACAAGTTCATTAATTTGACTTTCAACATGTTCATGGAGTACTATAATACTGTACAACATGCTACTCAATTGAGGTGTTCAATTTTGGACTTAGTTCACTATTTTGACCTGGTGAATGAGCTATTTCATTGAATCAAGATATTTCATTTTGGGTTTGATTCCCATTTTTGAGTGGGTCAACAATTTTTCATATAGTAAATCGTTAGCAACGAGTATGGAAAAACACATTTGTCCCGAGCATCATATCTCCATCTAAAAAAGAAGTGGCAAGCTAATATTTCAAAATTTGATTCGAATCGACTTGGTAAGGTAGACGTGGATGCTCGTTCTCCCAAAATTTGAACGAACCGCTAAACAGCCTCTACTCGGTGGAATTCGCTCGAGCAAATAAATGGGAGACGCGAAATTACCGGCCTATGTGGGACACACATCAATTGGCCCGTTGTACATCGAGGGTAGGTTCGTAACTTCATCCAAGCGCACCTTCTCCTTGGCCGAAATGACATGTGCCGAATAATTCATAAACCATGTGGGCGGCAAAACACCCTCTCCTCGCCCGAAATCGCTCGCGCCAACTATTTCAAAACACGCCCTCCTCGCCCGAAATCGCTCGCGCCCACTATTTGAAAACATGCCCTCCTCGCCCAAAATCGCCCGCGTCCACTATTTCAAAACACGCCCTCCTCGCCTAAAATTGCTCGCGCCCACTATTTGGAAGAAGCAAAGTTACTCTACTATCCCCGAACCTAAGTACAGAGACCCAAGCCCAGAGCCTAAAGGCAGGGGTAGAACTGTAACTCCCCCCACATTTTAGACAAATGTGTCCGTAAGACATGGTTCCCCCTCCCAATTCCCCATTCATACCTCGTGTGCACCAAATCACCTTCTCCCCAGCCGCGAAACCTCAGCCCCTCCTCCATGGCGCCCCACCGCACCAAATTCACCGTCGCCCTCCTCCCCAATGTCGGAGATGTTGCCCGTTTGCCGTCGCGCACTGGGCCGTGTGCCTCTTACTCCGTGCCTCTTACTCCGTACCGGAGCCGATTCACCCCCACCGTTGTGCACAGTGCTGGAGCGGCTTCAACTTCGGATGCATCTAGGGCGCCGGCGCTGCTTCCCCATAGTCGTCCACCGTCGCGACACTCTGCTTTCCTGCCGCTGGTAGCCACCTCAACCGCACCGGCCTCACCGACTCGGCAGCTAGAGCTGCCTACTTCAGCGGCCGCAAGATAGGTCGTACACTCATCTCAAATCACTTTATTTAGGCATCGGTTGTCTAGATTTTTATTCTGGGCCAATCGATTCCCAATGGGAAGCAACACCCCTTAAGGCGGAGGAGCTCCTAGGCTGCCGGTTGGCTGGTGTCTAACGTAAGGGTGCGGGGGCGCAAGTTCGCTGCGGAAGTAGTGCTTATATGGCTATCTTAGAGTTGTGTGGGTTGAAGGTACTACCGCCGCCGGATCTGGATGACGGTGAGTCTTTGTGGATTGGCCGGGGACGGCACAACCATAG
>NC_041383.1:730128799-730184198 GCF_002162155.2 Triticum dicoccoides
ATGGACAGTGGAGGCAGGCTACTCTACCGGTGGTCGCTGGCTCTTCGGGGAAGATTCTGAACAGTGTCAGCCGGGGGGCACAAGATGGCCATCAAGCCATCCGGCGTAGATCAGATAGTACCAAAATAAGATAAAATCATGTGACCCCAATTTAGCCTCCAGTCAACAGACATGTGACCACTCACTTACCTTACTGTTGATCTCTTAGGTTATTTCTTCAGATCAGAGATATGTGTCGTTCTTAACATTTTGCGTTTTCTGCATCTTCAGCCACACCATCTTCCTTATCACCGCAGTTGCTCCAACAAGGGAAGCATACACCAGAAGGGAGCTATAGTCTCCACTCAATAGTTCCAAGCATTGAATGCGCGTGCCCGACATGGACAGCCACAACAACTGTAGGGCCATCGACAAGTCAGCACATGATGCTCACTCCTATGAATGGTGGCCAGATAGGTTGTACCCTCATCTTACTTGTGTGCAACATTTATGGCTTTGTTATTCAGCTAAGCATGGAAAATAGATTATCACATTTCACTGTATATTCATGCTGATCTCTTACGGGTCTTGTTCAAGAGTTAACGTCGTTCCATATAGTTCAGGTAAGAGACTTGTTCTTTAGGTAACGTTGTTCCATAGTTATCATCCATCAGCCAATGCTATCTCATAGGCTGGTGATTATAGTATTATACCACTTCTAGTATTACCTATGTTGTTCTTTAATACTTTTGTGTGCCATCTAGTTAATCTTGAGTACAAACAATACATATTCTGTAGCTTTCATCCCTGTTCTCCCTTTAGTTTTTGAGACCTGTTGCTGCTAGTTAACCCCAGACCTACTATTTATGTCATCTCCTACACGCACTCATTACATAAATCTAACTACTAGTTGTCTTTGTTGCATGTCAGATATAATTGCACACAATGATATATCCACAAGAACCTCGTGGAGCAATGTAACAACCAACAAACTTGACATCAATGATACCCAATATGATGGAACATGTAAAGGCAGTTCTTCAGAAGACTTGCAGAAAGACGATGAACCCTATTCACCCCACAAGGTCCTTACTCTAACTTGGCCCATGATATGGGTACAACATGCATGTAATGTCCTGGGGTGCATCTACTATGTTGCAATGCCATGTGCTTAGCCTGCTGATCATGCATATGTAAATATGTCATGCCTTCCTGTTTTTCACTACCTATTTAATTCATGATAACATGTTTTCAAATTCAAGTACTATCATTCTACTCTATCGCAATGCCATCTGCTTAGTTTGGACATCATGCTTTTGAATATCTTATGCATTGATATTCATCAATATGTACTTCATCTGTCTTCCATACCATGTCTTCTTTACATTGAAGTGTTGTTCTAGTGGTCTGTTGCAATGCCATCTTAGTTTCCCAATCATACACACATATGTTGCCTTAGTGTTTTTCTGTATGTATTCCGCTAGCATACAGTTTTACATTCAATTAGTGTTTTTTTACTCTATTGTCATGTCATATCCCTAGCTCTTACATCATACTCCCTCCCTCTGGATTACATGTCGCAGAAATGGATAAAAAATGGATGTATCTAGAATTGAAATATGCCTAGACCCATCCATTTATTTCCGGATGGAGGGAATACATTTCAATATGTCATGCCTTTCTATTCTTCAGTACCTATTCCATCTCTCTGTTGTAGCATGTTTTATAATTGAAGCACCATTCTTCTATATAAGGCATGCAAGAGGAAGACGGCTATGTTAGAATCTGAAGGGTTACAAACAAGGTCTTTGCAAAAGATCCAAACGCTAGGAGATAGTAAACCAACTCCAGTTTCCATAGATACTGCTCCAGCACAGAGAAACCCAACTCCTACTGATAATAAGCAGATTCCAGTGGCCAAAGAACTAGTCCGCTCTAGTCCATCAAAAATATGTCAACTCCATTATAAGAAGCGTGTGCGTATCCTCGCATCATGAAATTTTATAGCATTCTAATCATATTTTCTACATGTTTCTTACCCATCTCTCTTTTAGAAAATAAGCTTAAAGGATAGAAGACTTTTTGCACTAGGATCGTATTCGAGGAAAGTATCTTGCGGGAATTCTCCGTGCTCCAATGTTGATGTACCTGTTGTATATCACTATATTTTTACATGAACATGTATTTTGTTAATCGGTGTGAATCCAACCTTTATCTGATCTAAATTTAGTTGTAGCAAAATATATAATTAAAGGCGACAATGTTGATTTTTGTAAGGAAAACGACCTGGTAGTTTTGCATACTGAGCTGCATGAGTGTACTATCTCATATCATGCACACTACTGAATTGTAGTGCTGCTCTGGTTTCCCATTCATTCATTGTGTCAATGTTGCTTTCGTATTACCTTACCTGGCTGATGATAGTTGTGCCATATTGTGTTAATTTGGTGTAGGCTAGTGTGGTGTGGTTGCCCAAACGTTCATTGTATCAATGTTGTTTTCCTATTATCTGACCTGTCCAATGATAGCAATGCTAGCGTGTTAATTTGGTGCAGGCTGTTGAAGATAAGAAGACAAACTCTCAAAACAGCAAGGCAACCCCATTGTTTCTTTCCAATAAATCTAGGCCAGGTAATATGGCAATAACTCTTGATTAATCTGTTCGGTTCCCCTCCTAATTTATGTTATGACGCAGTGGTCGAGACACTCTCCACCATCAATAATACAAGCATGCCCAAATCGCCATCTGAATCTATTCAGTTTCCTCTATCTCGAATGCAACGGAAAAAATGTATGTTTGTGAACCAATTATTGGCTGAAGCAATGATGGAAATCATGGAGGAATCAGAGGTGCACATTCTTGTGCAACAACAACTGATCAATGTTTTCAGAGACAGTGTAGCAAAGAAGGAAGAACTTTCTCACATGCTTATGGGCGTCATCCGCGCTGAGGTTGTAGATTGTAACGTTGTAGATCATTAGGTTCTGTTTATTTATTTGCATTGGCATCAATCTTTGATTGCCCAGTGGATGTAATTTCCTATAATATATGCTGGATGTGCAACGTTTTTCCTTGTATGTCGTACCTTTGCTTAGCACGCCTCGCATTCCAGCTAACTGGTCACTAGGAAGCTAAAAAAGCAGTGAAATTATTAGTTAGCACGAACAGTCATGGGCCCTATATGAAGTAAGCAGCCCACTATCCTTAATGGGCTTCCCTAATGGGTTGGGGCCAAAATTCTCATAGGACTTTGATTGATCAGTTTTGGTGATGTGCATAATTGCTTGTCGTAATGGGCTCAAATTATCTAATTGGGCCTACAGACATGTTTGAACTTTAGTGGGCCCATTAAGTTAATGGGCCGTAATCAGGCCGAAAGCTCTCTTGGGTAGCTATAATTAGGGCTGCAAGAAAAGCTCGAGGCTCATGAGCTTCTCGAGATCGACTCGTATTTTGGCTCTACTCGAGATCGACGAAAGAAAATGAGCTGAGTATGAGCACTCTATGTAGCTCGATCGAGAAACAAGCTGATCTTGAGCCACTATTGGCTCGCTCGGTTTTAGCTCGATAGCTCGATCATATAAGTATATTAAATAATTTTCATGTTTATTACAAAGAAATTGTTAGCTTATTACCATATATGTTGTGTGCGAATTTTTCTCCATTTTACTTACTAATAAACATGGAAGCTTAATTAAGAGCGAAGAAAATTTAGCCTCAATATGGTGCGTGATTAGCCGTATGTTGACTATCTTGTTGTTTTTGCCAAAATTTGAGAGCAGATGCACCTTTGTTTTCTTCTCTTGCTAGTTCGTCCATGATATCTTATCTCAAGTTGAGAAAGAATAAGTCAAAATTTACAGTGACTTCTTATGTTGTGGCATATCTTATGTGAAAATTGGCCTCAATTATTCAGAATAAATCATCTTATTTAGCTCGAAACTAGCTCGAGATCGACTCGAGATTGTTACAAGCTGAGCACGAGCCACTTTCTACAGCTCGACCTTGAGCTTCGCTTAATTTGAGCTCGCTCGAATTTTAGTATGAGTTGAGCTGAGCCTAGTCCAACTCGCTCAAACTCGATTCGTTTGCATCCCTAGCTATAATTGAAACGGGCCGGCAGTTAATGCTCGGCCCTGTTACCTCCTGGGTCGTTAACAGGTCGACATCAAAGCGGGCAATAGGTGGGCCCATTTGATTTGACAGGCTATTAATAGGCCGATAATAAGGTCGGGCTAGCCCAACTATATTATGGGTCTTTAGTAGGCCGAAAGAGAAAGCGGGCTCGTACTGGACCATGAAGAGCATGGGCCGCTAAGAGGCCAAAAGTCAGGTCGTAATGTATATGGCCCAACTGTGTTGTGGGTTAGCAGGCCAAAAGAGAAACCAGGCTGGTATTGGACCATGAAGAGCATGAGCCGTTAAAAGGCCAAAACTCAGGTCCGACTGCAAATGGCCCAACTCATTTATGGGCCATTAACAGGCTAAAAGACACACCAGAAATCGGCCCAACACTTACATGGGTCGCTAAAAGGCCAAAAGACGTACATCGTAAAAATTGGCCCATCCCTTGAATGGGCCGTTAACAGGCCGAAACCACATCGAGGCAATATTGAGCCCAAATATATAGCGGGCTATTAACAGGCTCGAACTGACGATGGGCTGCAATGGTGTCAAATCATTAACGGGTCGTTGACGGGCTGAATTGGCACATCTCGTATGGGTCGTGGGCTTAAATGGACCTGACACAAGTAGGACTTATATGGGTCGGCCTACTAATTTTTACTGGGCCGGCCTTTTTCACCGGAATGGGCCACTGTTGGGCCTTGCCACGTGTCGATGTATCATAGGCGCCTCCCGTACTATGAGTGGATGACATTTGTCCCAACGCTGAGCCGACACGTGGATCCTTCGGCGAATGAGAATTTTACACGTGGAAAATCCCCATTGGTCGGGGTTATTAACGGGTTATCGGATCCAAATCGGAACCCGATAGCTTAACGGCTACCTGTTACGGTGGATGTCACGTGTCGGTTACCCTTGATGAAAGCACTTCTATGATGCGCCATTTATCGTCATGGAAGTGGACACTTCCGTGATGATAATTTTGGTATTGTCATGGAACACTTCTACGATAGCACATGTATGACTATCTTGATTCTGTCATAAAATCGTCATGGATGTACATGCATGATAGAAAACATGACCTACTGTGACAAATACGTATCATCACGGAAGAGTATATTTTGGTAGTGCTACTACCCCCATCCGTTAGGCCTCTAGTGAGGTGGAATCCATCGACGATGGGGGTCAAGCACTAAGGCTGTAGACCCTCCATGGCATATGCTGGTCGGGTGGTCCCTGCGATCGAACGTGATCGGGCAGGCTGGCCATGGATTGAACTTTGGTGCCACTGGCTCGACAGAATACACGTCTAGTAGCGCTCGCTTCCTCTCCTTCTTCGATATGTGGGTTGCCTAGATCATGTTTACCGTCTTGACCTCAGAAGGGAAGGGTTTCTGGCCTCAACTATTCGGCCTGTGGGGCTCATCATCGTCCTCTCTTCGTGAGCTTTTGCCCGAGTCTTCGGCTATGAGCTTGCTGACCTGTTTTATCACCCAACAGTTACAGTTGGAGTGGTTGGCGGGCTTCTCTAGTGTGCCGTGTATCTGGAAAGGCCTGTCCAAAATTGCATCTAGTTTGGATGGGCCATCGTCGTTGCCTTCAGGGGCTTTCTTTTGGGGTCCGGTCTTCAGATTTCTAAACCCGACATTTACTGCCATATTCTCGCCCTTGCCATCATTGTGGCAACACTTATTCTTGTTGCGTCACAGTTTTCTGTTTCCGTCCCGAACCTCAGAGGTACCAGGGGTGTCGGGGTTGGTGTTTTTATGAGCGAGCCAACTATCTTCGCCCGCACAAAAGCGGGTCATGAGGGAAGTAAGGGTTGCCATAGTTCTTGGTTTGTCCTGGCCGAGCTGTCTTACGAGCCATTCATCCTTGACACTATGCTTGAAAGCGGCCAAGGCTTCGGCATCTGGACAATTGACAATCTGGTTTTTCTTAGTCAGGAATCGGTTTCAGAATTGTCGGGGAGATTCTCCGTGTTGTTTGATGATGCGATTTAGGTCGTCATCGTCCGGAGGCCGGACATAGGTGCACTGAAAGTTTGCTCGAAAAGCATCCTCAAGCTCTTCCCAGCAGCCTATAGAGTCTTCAGGAAGGTTGTTCAACCAGTGTCGAGCTGGACCTTTAAGCTTTAGTGGCAAATATTTAATGGCGTGGAGGTCATCTCCCCGCACCATGTGAATGTGGAGGAGGAAATCCTCTATCCATACGACCGAATCTATGGTTCCATCGTATGATTCAATGTTCACAGGCTTGAAGCCTTCCGGGAATTGGTGTTGCATTACCCTCTCTATGAAAGTACAGGGGGCGTGCAGCGCCCCAAACTCAGGCTACATCGCATCAGAGGTTTTCGGCCCTCCGAATCCGCTCCTGCTCCCGGATTCTATCATTTCGGTTTAGCCGATCGTAATATCCTTCCCGGTAAGTGGGCGGATCTTCTCTGGGTCCATAGATGGACCTGGTATGGCCTCCTCGATCTTCCAGGTTATAGTGGAGGTCCTATTCGTAGGCCGGTCGTGCTTGACCCTTACCGTAATGGCGAGGTGGGGCTGCTGAGTGGTCGGCCTCATCAGCTTCTCTGTCCCGCCCTCTAGGGGGCGATCCGGATGTTCGACGCTTGTGTATGTTGGACGTGTTGGCTCTATGACCTCGTCGTTGAACTGCAACAGTAGTCTTTGCTTGGGATAACTTTTGAGTGGTTGTTCGCGGCCATACCCTTCTTCGGCGGCTAGGACCTTGGTCCATCGATCATTGAGGGTGTCCTATTTGGCCTTGATTCTGCGTCTTTGTTTCTTCAGGCTGTGGGTGATGGCTAAACGCCTCCATTTGAACCGTTCCTGCTATAGAGGGTCTTCGGGGACAATGAAATCGTCATCCCCGAGACTGGCCTCCTCTTCAGAGAGTGGGAGGTAGTTGCTGTCTTTGGAGTCGTCGGGGTTTTCTGGGTGGAGCGGGTCCTCCTGCCCCGCGGAGTCATCCTGATGATGTTCGATGGCCGCGGCTCCGGCGAGGTCATCCGTATTATTTACGGTGCCATTCTTCGAAGAGTCCATGTTGCTCGCATGGCTTCGACGTGGCTTTGATCGACATCGCTGTCTTCGGTGTTTAGGCGGCTCATCTCCGGGCTTGTCTCGGTCCTGATTGGGAGTACCGTCGCCGTATTTGGGGGTGTCCACCATGTAAATATTGTAGGTGGACATGGACGACCAGCGGCAAGTGACGGCGGGAGGGGGGCGACATCGGTGCTAGCTGTGGCTCCGCCATCCTCGTCCGTGTATTTGGCGTTTTCCGAATTATAATCTAGCATATCGGTTAAACCATCGATAGTGGCTACCAAGTGGGTGGTGGGTGGGACGTAAAATTCCTTGTGGTACACCTCGAAGGGTTGATGATTGTGGGCGGAGGGCAAATCCTCATGGATGGTAATTTTCTGGATTCGGTCTAGCACCTCGTTCATCATAGCGAGGGTCGTCGAGTTCGAGGGCTCTGGGCCAAATTCTGTTGTAACAGCGTGGGGGGCAGTCAGTGTCTTGGTCGGTCCTTGGTTTCCACAGGCCAAGCTGGGTTCAGAGTGCACTACTAGATCCTTGTGGGGGTCCGGGTTGTCAGTAGAGATCAAGGACGGGCCTTGGTTTTTGCGTGTGGTTTCCACACAGGGGTTTGAGATCGGGCCGCTTCGGGCCAGGGGTGATCCCTGGCCATTGGCTGGCGGTTCGTCGTAAGGGCTCAAGGCCAGAGGAGCGTCGTGATGAAAAGGTTCGGCCGAGCTTGACTCTTGGCCTTTGCCTCCTGATTCTGCCTCAAAGGCCGAGGATAGGCCCTCCGCAGACATGATGGATCAGGTCGGAGGTGGAGTCTGGGCCCCACTTGAAGCGGAGCCCTCCTCACTCGAAGCCGTTCGGAGGGCGGGGGCCGATCTATAAATCAGGTCGGAGGGGGATTCCAGAGCGGGCATAGCGAGGCCTGCGAGGGTGCGGGGGGGGGGGAGGTAGTGAATCCGGTAAAGACCAGATCGCCTCGCGTGTCCGCAATGTATTCCAGATTACCGAATCGAATTTGGTGTTCAGGGGCGAAGTTATCAGTCTGATCCAAACGACCAGCCGGGTCAGCGTGCAGCATGACGCTGCCGAACGCGAAGAATTGGCCGGGGACAAAGAAGTCCCCGGATCCGATGCCTTCTCCTATGATCGGGCGAGCCATCGATCCTTTGGGCGACCCCACCGGGGAACTCTCAATGAAAGCACCAATGTCGGTGTCAAAACCGGCAGACCTCGGGGTAGGGGTCCTAAGCTGTGGATCTGGGATCGATGGGGAACAAGGGACGATGAACACGATGTTTACCTAGGTTCGGGCCCTCTCGAAGAGGTAATTCCCTCTGTCCTGCTTGATTTATTGGATGTATAGTATGGTTTACAGAGTAGATCTACCTCGGGATCTGCATGAGCTAAACCCTAAGGTGATGAGGTGATGAATAAAGCTCTAACCCTAAAGACTACATCCCTCGGTTTATATAGACACTGATAGAGTTAGGGTTACCGGAGATAGATTACAATAAGGGAAAAGAGATCCCGTCCACCCTTGACTTGGAGGACACACCACGGCTTCATAGATCTTCCATCGCTATGCTGCTTCACCAGTCCGGCCCATATCCATTGGGCCGACGCCCGGAGGACCCCTTAGTCCCATGACTCCCTCAACAACGATCTGCACCAGCCAAACCCAAAACCGTGAAACACAGACAACCAAACACTAAGGGGATATTGGTGCACTCATGTAGCCTAGGACTTTGTGGGCAACCAAACAGATTGCAGAACATGACCTAGAGCCTCTGAGAGTCTGCACCCCCCCCCCCACTGGTTCCACTATGCCACACATGAAAAAAAAACTCTACCAAACAAACACGCCAATAATGCCTTTACCCCAAGCCATTTAATCAAATTTTTTTGCATGGCGAAGCGTTGCGCATGGTTCAGTCGATTTGGAGGAATCGGTTTGTTGGGTATATAGGAAGATCACTACGTCCCGACTCATTCACAATCCAAACACTGGACTTGAGCGGTGCGAGTGCAGAACTGACCGGGAATGTTCTACTTCCTTTGTAACTTAATATCAGACGTTTTTCAACATTGTCATGAAATCAAAAAAGGATTATTTTTTTAACCGTAAAAAACAAGTTTTTTTATTTATAAAACTTACTACAAAGGAAACACACTTTCACGCCTCGAACCAAACACACCCTAACAGAAAGTGTCCTTCTAAAAGGAAAACCACGGCGGAGAATCCCCACACGTATACACGATCCAACCTCTTTCGTCGAAGTGCGTGCCGATAGAAAGCATGATCCAACACCAGTCCACTCTCCCCTCACCGTGCACCCAAAAATTCCTAGATCCGCTGTCGCGGTCAGCTAACGAGCACACCGTTCTCTCTCTCGGTCGATCCGGACCGTACGTCTCCGCATCCAACGGCCACCGACGCGTACAGCACAGTACTCCTCCACCCACCAACCCACCCCCACGCCCACCCCGCCTCGTCCCCGTACCCGCACCAACCGTCGCCCCGGACCAACCCCATCTGGAGCCGCACCTTTTCCACCACCGCCATCCCGCCGACAGGCTGGCCCCAGCGCCGGCAGGCCGGCCCGTCGCACCTATATATCCCGGGCGACGCCGGCCCGTCTGTGGGCGAAAAGGAGAGGAGAGGGGGAAAAAAAAAATCAAGGCTCGGGGGGCGGCGGCGCCCGATCCACACACGGCACATCTCGGGGCGCGCGGCGCACATCCACCCCCCTCCCGTCTCCACGAGTCTGCTCCCCCACCGCCCCCACCGCTAATAATAGCCGCTGCTACCAGGCGGGCGGGGCGGACACCTTCTGCCGCCGCCATGGGAGCGCTCGAGGAGGCGCACCTTGCGGCCTGCGGGTGCGACGAGGAGGAGGAGGAGGGGGAGGAGGATCTCCTGGCGGAGCTCGGCGGCGGGGAGGCGGCGGGGGACGCCATTGAGCCGGCGGTGCGCGCGCTGCTGGCGGGGCTCGGCGAGGACGACCGCCGGGAGGGGCTGTGCCGGACGCCCAAGCGCGTCGCCAAGGCCTTCCGCGATGGCACCCGAGGTATGGCACCAGCCTGCCCTGCACCCTTAGCCTGATCCCGTGGATCCGTTCGTGGCATATCGCGCATACAAGCGTTCGTCCCCTTTGTTGATCCTTGATTCGTAAGCTGCGCCCCACGCTCCCTGGAGACCGCAGAGTCGTTCAGCGCACCAGAGCGACGCCGTGAGGAATTTGAGTGTGTTCACTCGGATCTCAGAGCGAGGGGTTTGGGTCGTCCAGGAATTTGTTCCCCGAATATTCCATTTCGTCAGTCTGACTGATCACTTCGCCTGAGGTTTAAATTAAGGTGGTAGTTTGCTGTGAGTGGTTTGTTCATCAGTCGTGATCATTGCTGCTATAGTGTTGGTAGAGTGATCATTGCTGCTATAGTGTTGGTAGAGTGATCATTGCTGCTTTCTGTTGGTAGCCCATGCTTTAAAATTTGGTGATTGACCACCTATCAGGCTCTGATGTGGGTGTAATGTCCATTAACCAAACCATGCAGCAGGACTGTACAAAGTGGCTTGATGGCTTGGATTGTGATGACTGCAATATCTCTTGGAAGTGTGAATTTGACATTTTAATTGCAACTTTGCAGTATGACTATAAAAGGCGGTGAAGTTGTCTCAGTGGACAACAGTTGGGACTTGGGAGCTCTGATGCGAACAGCGGGAGATCAAATTATACAGTTAACCGTTATTGTTGTCGTTTAGTTAAGATACCGCTTAGTCCTTGATGGTCAACACGCAGCACATGGCATTTGTGGAATTAAGAATTTCCCGAGGAATCTTGTGTAATTACTAATTAAGATTTCTAATGTCGGTGTCTAGCATAAGATACTAAATAGTCACTCATCATTTATTGGATTATATGTGCTTACTGCATAGTCTCATCACAAGCTGTGCCGTTTCCCATTAACTCGTACAACACTAATTAATGATTATCAACTTAGGCCAATGATTTATTTACCAAAATGAAAACTTGAACAATGTTTGGATATTGTCCCCTGGATAGTTGCATACTAAACATTGTCTTAGGATGCAAACACTTGAAAATTCAAATTCCAAAGTGAGTGCTGCCATAGGTAACAGTTATGGGGTTTGTTTTGTACGATACTAAATAGTGAGGCTGGCCATTTATTGGACTGTTTGGAGGATATCTGCATAGTCTTGTAACAAGCTGCGGTTCTCCTACACACTCCTCGTACCAGTTATTGACATAGAAGTAAGATGGGCATTGGTTCATTTACCAAAATAGATAGTTGAATAATGTCGAGATATTGTCTGCTGGATTGTCGCATACCCATGGTGATCATAAGACAATTTTCTTCTTAAAGAGGCAGGCTTACTTGAATTATTTCCTAGTTAACGGAGTTCCAAGTAGTGTCTTTTTGTGACCACCTGTCAGTTAAGGTATCCTTCAAACGTGGTTCACACATACTCCCTCCGTCCCAAAATAGATGACTCAACTTTGTATTAACTTTCGTACAAAGTTGGGTCATCTATTTTGGAACGGAGGGAGTATGTTTTAAGCTCCCTTTTTCAATAGTTTAGCAGTTCACGACTCTTTGGAGAATTTGGAAATGATAATCTCACCATGTTTTTTTAAATCTATGGCTATCACCAGAAATTTGTAGAACTTAAGGAATAATAATCTTCGTTTGCTTTCAACATTTCTCGGAAGACTGCCAGTGGAGAAATGACAAAAAATTAGTTAACGAGTGTTTGGTAAGAGCATCTCCAACAGGCGCACAAAACTGCTTCGCGCGCTAAAATTCGGGTTTTTTGGGCGCTGGACAGCTCCAGCAGAAGCTGTAAAATAGTGCATGCGCAAAAAAGGATTGGGCACGCGCTAAAAAGCGCTATCAGAAGCTGCAAATTTGGGGTGCCGGATTGCGCGCGCTTCACAATTTGCACTGCGTGTTTTTTTGGGCGCGCATTTTTGGGCATCTGCTAAACCATTGTTGGGTTTGACGCCCTAAAAATGCTAAAGTGGCGCGCTAAAATTATTTTAGCGTGCGAAACTTTTATGCATCTGTTGGAGATGCTCTAATCTAGATAAAGTCCATGAGCAACCAATTCCTTAACGACCGTGTTGGCTATAGATGAAAAATCAAGAGACTCTTAGAAATATCTGTTAGCAATCTATCTTTTGTATTTATTTATTTTCAAGATTGTGTGCTTGTTTTATATGAACTGAACCACCTATGTTAATTTATTTGAAGATTACAGTATTGACTGTTGGGCATATGCCAAGTGTTGTGCCAACGGATGCTGGTTTTACATTTTATAAACTTGTCATGGTATTAAGCTGTTGCCCCATGGCTGACGTATATCTATGTTTATATGATTTACTTTGGGCCTTATTTGTATGGTCCAGCAGCCGGGCCCATACACGTAGTATTTGAACTAAATTCCACGAGGATGGGCTGGGATCCGTGTCCACCCTAGTCTGTCCAAATTAAGCCTTATTGTGCAATGTCTATTTTTAAGTGATGTTTAAGGTTGTTGCTTTTCGTATGAAAGTTTTTTTTAACATGTGACACACTTGCTTCTTGAGCCTTGTTTGCTGCATACCTAAATGCTAAAACCACTCTTGCAGGTTACAGACAGAAAGTAAAAGACATTGTGCAGGGTGCTCTGTTTCCTGAGGTTGGTGTTGACAAAAGGACTGGTTCTGCTGGAGGAACTGGAGGGCAAGTTGTTGTTCGTGATATCGATCTTTATTCATACTGTGAGTCTTGCTTACTTCCGTTCAGCATACAATGCCATGTTGGATATGTGCCCTCTGGTGGAAGGGTCGTTGGGTTAAGCAAGCTTTCAAGAGTAGCTGATGTCTTTGCCAAGAGATTTCAAAACCCTCAGAGATTAGCTAATGAAGTTTGTGGTGCATTGCATGTTAGCATACAACCTGCTGGTGTTGCTGTTGCTATGCAGTGCTGGCACATACCGTTGCCGGAGAACTTCAAATGCAAAAATTCGCGAGCTTTGATTAGAACCTCACATTCATCTCGTTCGGGAGTTTTTGAGGGCGAGAACAGCTCCTTTTGGAATGATTTTGTGGCTCTTCTTAAGCTTAGAGGCATAGACATGGAGATGGACAGCCGTTCTGCTTCTTTAACTTGGTGCCCCTTAAGGCCTCATGAGGTTCCGCTTTGCAATGGGCACGCAAAGAAGATTACAACCAATGGTGCTAGCTCAGCAAAATCGGCATCCATTCCATCTAATATGGTTTCTGCTGTCAGCTCAATGCTCCTGTCTCTTGGTGAGGACCCCCTAAGGAAAGAACTTCTAGGCAGTCCTCAGCGTTACGTGCAATGGCTGATGAGGTTCAGAGCATGCAATCTTGATGTGAAGCTGAATGGTTTTACACTTAACAGTGCAAGTGTATATGAGAGACCAGGCGAAGATGCTACTGATCATCGAGCAATTGGTTCTGAGCTGCATTTGCCATTTTGTGCCCAGTGCGAGCACCACCTCCTGCCGTTCTACGGAGTAGTGCACATTGGTTACTTTGGCAGTGGAGACGGTGAAGGGATCAACCGCTCACATTTTCAGGCTCTGGTTCATTTCTACGGGTGCAAGCTTCAGGTCCAGGAAAGGATGACAAGACAGATAGCTGAAGCAGTTTATTCCGTCTCACATCGTGGAGCCATAGTTGTTGTAGAAGCAAACCATATCTGCATGATATCAAGGGGAATAGAGAAAATCAGGAGTAGTACAGCAACAATTGCAGTTTTGGGTCAGTTTTCAACCGATTCTTCTGCCAAGGCATCCTTTCTACAGAACGTCTTAGATACTGCTAATCAGGAAGTATGAGTGGCTTCAGATCATATACTGATAGAATCTCAGCGAAAAGATACAATGAGTCTAATCCCTGGTCGTCATTTCAGCAAGGCAGGCACTGCGACGACTATATATATGGTTTGAAGTTGTCATGCAGCTATGGCATGGTTGCCATTTTACCAGCCATTGCAGGTGGGAGCGACCAGGACCTCGTCGCGTGGAATGTTGTGTCTGAAGAAGATTAACCAGAAGCACCAGAAAGTTTTGGTTCTCCCGTGTTGTACCATTTTCGTTTGAACGACATGTCAAAGTTATCCTAGCGTTGTAGGTGTGGCGGCTGTGCCGAGCAATACAGTATAAATGTTTTAAGTGGTTGTCTCATTCTCATGTACTAGCAATTTTGGTATCATTCCAGCTTATGTTCGTCCTGTGTGGCGCTATTCGCATGTAGGGTACCCAAGCGTAGTGTTCTTGCGGAAGTCTACATCCATAGCGTTCCTCTCTTAAGAGCATTTCCAACAGGTGATGATTTTTTTTTTGATTGCATACACATTGAAATAAATCATGATATGATAATTAAAACTCATGTCAGATGAATCTGAAACAAAACGAAACAAAAATAGTACTAGTTACATAGTTCATCAGCCGACAAGCTTAAATTCAACATAGTTCATCACACATAAGAAATAACACAAAGTTCATCATAAATGACATGAAGCACAACTAGTTCAGTTCATCAATCGACAAGTCAACATAGTTGTTCATCACATATAAGACATAACAAAAAGTTCATCATAAATGACATGAAGCACAACTAGTTCTGTTGCCCATTCCATGTTCATCACTCAATGAGATCTCTCTGAAGATCCTCACGAGTACCTTGATCTCGAATCTCATAGTGAACTTGAAGAAAGCATCGGATGCGGTCGTCCCTTCTAATTGGACACGCTACCTTTCCCATGAATTCGTAGGAGTAATCTAAATCTTGGCCACATTCATTCTTACTGATCATGTTGTGCAAGATCACTGTGATGGTCATGATGTACCAAAGAATATCATAGACCCGCATACCGGATGGTTACTTTATAGTTGACAAACATCACACCATGACTGGGTGATCATAAAAGTAACTTACGGGTATACAAACAAGTATGTCACAGTGCTCGATAGTTCAAGACTGAGATTTGCTCCTCTGACGATGGAGAGATACACTCCGGGCCCACTTGGTATTGCGGTATCCATCATCGTGTGCCCAGATACCGTGATTGAGATCACATGGATACCGAAATACGGAAGTGACAAAAGAGGACAAAACTAGTAACATGGACAATAATTAAGTGTTGAGTCAGTGGCGGAGCTTAGCCCAGGAAGCTGGGCGGGCAGACTGTAGGAAAAAACTATCAGGATTAAGTTTCATGGCCCAAAATGAAGTGTGCACTACAGAAAATCGTATGGGCTGGGCGGGCCATGGCCCATTCGGCCTTGTTGTAGCTCCGCCACTGGTGTTGACCATGGAAATACTGTCTCACCTTGGATTTTGTATAAAAGATCGCGAAGAAAAGAAAATTGCATGTGGTAATTAAATGTTTGCTCAATAAAGATCTTTGCGAATATGTGAAAATTATCAAGGCTGGCCAGAGCCCGCTAGTAACTTTTGACCGAAAGGTGTTCTAGGTCATGTCCACACGTTTCTAAACCTTCAAAGTCACACACTTAAGAACCAGTGATTTGTAGAAGGACTATGGGAATAAAAGATTGGGCATCATAAATGTTCCTTCCATTCATTCCTTGACGGGTTTCGGGAGGCCCTGATGATGCCCGGGGTATCATTGAAATACCCGGAAGGCCTCAAAATCCATGGCTACAAGTTTTTCCTCATTTTGTTTTCTTCGTGTAAGCCGTAGTGTCAATGAGGTGGTTGACATAGGTCTTTCTAGCATTACATGTCCGGGTGCATCCAGGACATTGTAAGCTCTGAATCCGTTTGTGGATAAATATTAATCTTTGGCCAGTTCTTTTGGCTAGTTCTTTTGGGTGGATAAATATTAATCCGTTTATGTTATACTTATCCGCCATCAATTAAATCGATGGGAAGCAATGGATTTGCATACTACTTATTCGCGTTGGGAAAGATTAAGAGAGATATAGCGCGAATATGGGAAATCTTCAACGAATCACCGGTAGGATTGGAAAGAACAAATGAATTGATATGATAACAAAGGAAAAGGAATCTTGAACGAACCACCGTGAGAATTTAAAAAAGAATGAAGAAGAGAGAATGAATCGTCGGGAAGAATTAGAAGAACAAATAAGCTTGAGGGGATATAGATGCAAAAAAACGAAGAGATCACGAGCTAACTATAGACTACTTGAGAGACGCGCCGGGATAATTGGATAACGATAGATGGAATGTGAGGACGATGAATTCTTCTGGAATGCTGGCCTCCGGTGAAACAAAATGGAAAACAACTCCTGACATACTCCGGATGAGTAAGAAAAGAATTGCACTATTGGAAAGAATTTGAGAGGATAACAAGAAGCTAGAACCATGAATCTTCGAGAGAGGACAGGATTTAGAGGAAGAACTCTTCTACGGTCTTCAAAGCTGATAATGAAGATGACAACCACCAAGAATTGTAGAGACTGTTGGAAATATGCCCTAGAGGCAATAATAAAATGGTTATTATTATATTTCCTTGTTCATGATAATTGTCTATCATTCATGCTATAATTGTATTGACCGGAAACCGTGATACATGTGTGAATACATAGACCACAACATATCCCTACTGAGCCTCTAGTTGACTAGCTCGTTGATCAACAGATGGTCATGGTTTCCTGACTATGGACATTGGATGTCATTGATAACAGGATCACATCATTAGGAGAATGATGTGATGGACAAGACCCAATCCTAAGCATAGCACAAGATTATGTAGTTCGTTTGCTAAAGCTTTTCTAATGTCAAGTATCATTTCCTTGGACCATGAGATTGTGCAACTCCCGGATACCGTAGGAATGCTTTGGGTGTAACAAACGTCACAACGTAACTGGGTGGCTATAAAGGTGCACTACAGGTATCTCCGAAAGTGTCTGTTGGGTTGGCACGAATCGAGACTGGGATTTGTCACTCCATATGACGGAGAGGTATCTCTGGTCCCACTTGGTAATGCATCATCATCATGAGCTCAATGTTGGGGAACGTAGCAGAAATTCAAAATTTTCCTACGAATCACCAAGATCTATCTATGGAGAGACTAGCAACGAGAGAGAGGGGAGTGCATCTACATACCCTTGTAGATCGCTAAGCGGAAGCGTTCAAGAGAACAGGGTTGAGGGAGTCGTACTCGTCGTGATCCAAATCACCGGAGATCCTAGTGCCGAACAGACGTCACCTCCGCGTTCAACACACGTGCAGCCCGGTGACGTCTCCCATGCCTTGATCCAGCAAGGAGAGAGGGAGAGGTTGGGGAAGACTCCGTCCAGCAGTAGCACAACGGCGTGGTGGTGATGGAGGAGCGTGGTATTCCAGCAGGGCTTCGCCAAGCACTGCGAGTGAGGAGGAAGACTTGGGAGAGGGGGAGGGCTGCACCAGAACTCTGGTGTGGCTGCCCTCCCACCCCACACATATATATAGGGGCAAGGGAGAGGGGGGCCGGCCACCTCAGATCCAATCTAAGGAGGGGGCGGCGGCCAGGGGGGTTGCCTTGCCCCCCAAGGCAAGGGGGCGCCCCCCCCCTTAGGGTTTCCCCCAAACCCTAGGCGCATGGGCCCTAAGGGGGAAGGAGCCCAGCCCACTAAGGGGCTGGTCCCTCTCCACAAACAGCCCATAGGGCCCTCCGGGGCAGGTGGACCCTCCCGGTGGATCCCCGGAACCCCTTCGATGGTCCCGGTACAATACCGGTAACCCCCGAATTATTCCGGTGACCGTAACAGGACTTCCCATATATAAATCTTTACCTCCGGACCATTCCGGAACTCCTCGTGACGTCCGGGATCTCATCCGGGACTCTGAACAACATTCGATAACCACGTATATCTATTCCCTATAACCCTAGCGTCATCGAACCTTAAGTGTGTAGAGCCTACGGGTTCTGGAACCATGCAGACATGACCGAGACGTTCTCCGGTCAATAACCAACAGCGGGATCTGGATACCCATGTTGGCTCCCACATGTTCCACGATGATCTCTTCAGATGAACCACGATGTCGAGGATTCAATCAATCCTGTATACAATTCCCTTTGTCTAGCGGTATTGTACTTGCCCGAGATTCGATCGTCGGTATCCCGATACCTTGTTCAATCTCGTTACTGGCAAGTCTCTTTACTCGTTGCGTAACACATCATCCCGTGATCAACCCCTTGGTCACATTGTGCACATTATGATGATGTCCTACCGAGTGGGCCCAGAGATACCTCTCCGTCACACGGAGTGACAAATCTCAGTCTCGATTCGTGCCAACCCAATAGACACTTTCAGAGATACCCGTAGTGCACCTTTATAGCCACCCAGTTACGTTGTGACGTTTGGTACACCCAAAGCATTCCTACGGTATCCGGGAGTTGCACAATCTCATGGTCTAAGGAAATGATACTTGACATTAGAAAAGCTTTAGCATACGAACTACACGATCTTTGTGCTAGGCTTAGGATTGGGTCTTGTCCATCACATCATTCTCCTAATGATGTGATCCCGTTATCAATGACATCCAATGTCCATTGTCAGGAAACCGTAACCATCTATTGATCAACGAGCTAGTCAACTAGAGGCTTACTAGGGACATGGTGTTGTCTATGTACCCACACATGTATCTGAGTTTCCTATCAATACAATTATAGCATGGATAATAAACGATTATCATGAACAAGGAAATATAATAATAATAACTAATTTATTATTGCCTCTAAGGCATATTTCCAACAGTCTCCCACTTGCACTAGAGTCAATAATCTAGTTCACATCGCCATGTGATTAACACTCATAGGTCACATCGCCATGTGACCAACATCCAAAGAGTTTACTAGTGTCACTAAACTAGTTCACATCATCATGTGATTAAGACTAATGAGTTCTGGGGTTTGATCATGTTTTGCTTGTGAGAGAGGTTTTAGTCAACGGGTGTGCAACACTCAGATCCGTACGTACTTCGCAAATCTCTAGGTCATATTGTAAATGCTGCTTCCACGCTCCACTTGGAGCTATTCCAAATGGTTGCTCCACTATACGTATCCGGTTTGCTACTCAGAGTCATTCCGATAGGTGTTAAAGCTTGCATCGACGTAACCCTTTACACCGAACTCTTTATCACCTCCATAATCGAGAAACATGTCCTTGTTTACTCCAAGGACAATTTTGACCGCTGTCCAATGATCCATTCCCGGATCACTCTTGTACCCCCTTGCCAGACACATGGCAAGGCACATATCAGGTGCGGTACAAAGCATGACATACTGTATAGAGCCTATGGCTAAGGCATAGGGGGCGACATTCGTCCTTTCTCTTTCTTCTGCCATGGTCGAGCTTTAAGTCTTAACTTCATACCTTACAACTCAGGCAAGAACTTCTTCTTTGACTGATCCATCTTGAACACCTTCAAGATCATGTCAAGGTATGTGCTCATTTGAAAGTACCATTTAGCGTTTTTTGATCTATCATCATAGATCTTGATGCTCAATGTTCAAGCAGCTTAATCCAGGTTTTCTATTGAAAAACACTTTTCAAATAACCCTACATGCTTTCCAGAAATTCTACATCATTTCTGATCAACAATATGTCAACAACATATACTCATCAGAAAATCTATAGTGCTCCCACTCACTTCTTTGGAAATACAAGTTTCTCATAAACTTTGTATAAACCCGAAATCTTTGATCATCTCATCAAAGCATACATTCCAACTCCGAGATGCTTACTCCAGTCCTTAGAAGGATTGCTGGAGCTTTGCATATTTGTTAGCGTATTTCAGGATTGTCAAAACCTTCTGGTTGTATCACATACAACCTTTCCTCAAGAAAATTGTCGAGGAAACAATGTTTTGACATCCTATCTGCAAGATTTCATAAATAATGCAGTAACTACTAATCCAAGTCCAACAGACTCTTAGCATCGCTACGAGTGAGAAAGCCTCACCGTAGTCAACTCCTTGAACTTGTCGGAAATCATCTTAACGACAAGTCGAGCTTTCTTAATGGTGATACTTACCATCATTGTCCGTTTTCCTTTTAAAATCCATCTGTACCCAATAGCCTTACGACCATCAAGTAGTTCTGCGAAAGTCTACACTTTGTTTTCATACATGGATCCTCTCTCGGATTTTATGGCCTCGAGCCATTTGTCGGAATCCGGTCCCACCATCGCTTCTCCATAGCTCGTAGGTTCATTATTGTATAGCAACATGACCTCCAAGACAGGATTACCGTACCACTCTGAAGCAGTACGCGTCCTTATCATCCTACGAGGTTCGGCAGTGACTTGACCCGATGCTTCATGATCACTATCATCAGCTTCCACTTCAATTGGTGTAGGTGCCACAGGAACGACTTCCCGTGCCCTGCTACACACTAGTTGTAGTGACGGTTCAATAACCATAGCAAGTCTCCACCATCCTCCCACTCAATTTTTCGAGACAAATTCCTCGAGAAAGGACCCGATTCAAGAAACAATCCCTATTGCTTTCGGATCTGAATTAGGAGGTATACCCAACTGTTTTGGGTCTCCTATGAAGATGCATTTTATCTGCTTTGGGTTCGAGCTTATCAACCTGAAACTTTTTCACATAAGCGTCGCAGCCCCAAACTTTTAAGAAATGACAACTTAGGTTTCTCCAAACCATAGTTCAAACGGTGTCGTCTCAATGGAATTACGTGGTGCCCTATTAAAGTGAGTGTGGTTGTCTCTAATGCCTAACCCATGAACGATAGTGGTAATTCGATAAGAGACATTATGGTACGCACCATATCCAATAGGGTGCAACTATGATGTTCGGACACACCATCACACTATGGTTTTCCAGGCGGTATTAATTGTGAAACAATTTCCACAATGTCTTAATTGCGTGCCAAAGCTCGTAACTCAGATACTCATCTCTATGATCATATCATAGACATTTTATCCTCTTGTCACGATGATCTTTAACTTCACTCTGAAATTACTTGAACCATTCAATAATTCAGACTTGTGTTTCATCAAGTAAATATACTCAATATCTACTCAAATCATCCGTGAAGTAAGAACATAATGATATCCACTGCGTGCCTCAGCACTCATTGGACTGCACACATCAAAATGCATTACTTCCAACAAGTTGCTTTCTTGTTCCATCTTACTGAAAAGAAGGCTTTTCAGTCATCTTGCCCATGTGGTATGATTTGCATGTCTCAAGTGATTTAGAATCAAGTGAGTCCAAACGATCCATCTGCATGGAGTTTCTTCATGCGCACATACCAATAGACATGGTTCGCATGTCCCAAACTTTTCAAAAACGAGTGAGTCCAAAGATCCATCAACATGGAGCTTCTTCATGCGTTTTATACCAATATGATTTACATGGCAGTGCCACAAGTAGGTGGTACTATCATTACTATCTTATATCTTTTGGCATGAATATGTGTATCACTACGATCGAGATTCAATAAACCATTCATTTTAGGTGCAAGACCATTGAAGGTATTATTCAAATAAACAGAGTAACCATTATTCTCCTTAAATAAATAATCGTATTGCGATAGACATAATCCAATCATGTCTATGCTCAACGCAAACACCAAATAACAATTATTTAGATTTAACACCAATCTCGATGGTAGAGGGAGCATGCGATGCTTGATCACATCAACCTTGGAAACACTTCCAACACATATCGTCAGCTCACCTTTAGCTAGTCTCCGTTTATTCCGTAGCTTTTATTTCGAGTTGCTAACACTTAGCAACCGAATTGGTATCTAATACCCTGGTGCTACTAGGAGTACTAGTAAAGTACACATTAACATAATGTATATCCAATATACTTCTATCGACCTTGCCTGCCTTCTTATCTACCAAGTATCTAGGGTGGTTCTGCTTCAGTGTCCGTTCCTCTCATTACAGAAGCACTTAGTCTCGGGTTTGGGTTCAACCTTGGGTTTTCACTAGAGCAGCAACTGTTTTGCCGTTTCATGAAGTATCCCTTCTTGCCCTTGCCCTTCTTGAAACTAGTGGTTTTACTAACCATCAACAATTGATGCTCCTTCTTGATTTCTACTTTCACGGTGTCAAACATTGCGAATATTTCAAGGATCATTATATCTATCCCTGATATGTTATAGTTCATCACGAAGCTCTAGCAGCTTGGTGGCAATGACTTTGGAGAAACATCACTATCTCATCTGGAAGATCAACTCCCACTCGATTCAAGTGATTGTTGTACTCAGACAATCTGAGCACAAGCTCAACGATTGAGATTTTCTCCCTTAGTTTGCAGGCTAAGAAAATCGTCGGAGGTCTTATACCTCTTGACATGGGCACGAGCCTGAAATCCCAATTTCAGCCCTCGAAACATCTCATATATTTCGCGATGTTTCGAAATCGTCTTTGGTGCATCAACTCTAAATCGTTTAACTGAACTATCACGTATTTATCGCAACATCGAAGACGACGTTCGAGGTTCAGCACACTGAGCGGTGCATTAAGGACATAAGCTTTCTACGTAGCAATGAGGACAATCCTTCGTTTACGGACCCAGTCCGCATAAGTGCTACTATCAACTTTCAACTAAATTTTCTCTAGGAACATATCTAAAACAGTAGAACTAAAGCGCGAGCTACGACATAATTTGCAAAAACCTTTTAACTATGTTCAGGATAATTAAGTTCATCTTATGAACTCCCACTCAGATAGACATCCCTCTAGTCATCTAAGTGATTACATGATCCGAGTCAACTAGGCCGTGTCCGATCATCACGTGAGACGGACTAGTCATCATCGGTGAACATCTTCATGTTGATCGTATCTACTATATGACTCATGCTCGACCTTTCGGTCTCTTGTGTTCCGAGGCCATGTCTGTACATGCTAGGCTCATCAAGTCAACCTAAGTGTTTCACGTGTGTAAATCTGGCTTACACCCGTTGTATGTGAACGTTAGAATCTATCACACCCGATCATCATGTGGTGCTTCAAAACAACGAACTTTCGCAACGGTGCACAATTAGGGGGAACACTTTCTTGAAATTTTAATGAGGGATCATCTTATTTACTATCGTCGTTCTAAGCAAATAAGATGCATAAACATGATAAACATCACATGCAATCAAGTAGTGACATGATATGGCCAATATCATTTTGCTCCTTTTGATTTCCATCTTCGGGGCTCCATGATCATCATCTTCACCGGCATGACACCATGATCTCCATCATCATGATCTCCATCATCGTGTCTCCATGAAGTTGTCTCGCCAACTATTACTTCTACTACTATGGCTAACGGTTAGCAATAAAGTAAAGTAATTACATGGCGTTGTTCAATGACACGCAGGTCATACAATAAATAAAGACAACTCCTATGGCTCCTGCCGGTTGTCATACTCATCGACATGCAAGTCGTGATTCCTATTACAAGAACATGATCAATCTCATACATCACATATCATTCATCACATTCTTTTGGCCATATCACATCACATAGCATACCCTGCAAAAACAAGTTAGACGTCCTCTAATTGTTGTTTGCATGTTTTACGTGGCTCCTATCGGTTTCTAGCAAGAACGCTTCTTACCTACGCAAAAGCCACAACGTGATATGCCAATTGCTATTTACCCTTCATAAGGACCCTTTTCATCGAATCCGATCCGACTAAAGTGGGAGAGACTGGCACCCGCTAGCCACCTTATGCAACAAGTGCATGTCAGTCGGTGGAACCTGTCTCACATAAGTGTACGTGTAAGGTCGGTCCGGGCCAATTCATCCCACAATACCGTCGAAACCAGATAGGACTAGTAACAGTAAGCATATTGAACAAAATCAACGCCCACAACAACTTGTGTTCTACTCGTGCATAAAATCTACGCAATAGACCTAGCTCATGAATGCCACTATTGGGGAACGTAGCAGAAATTAAAAAATTTCCTATGAATCAGCAATATCTATCTATGGAGAGACTAGCAACAAGAGAGAGGGGAGTGCATCTACATACCCTTGTAGATCGCTAAGCTGAAGCATTCAAGAGAACGGGGTTGAGGGAGTCGTACTCGTCGTGATCCAAATCACCGGAGATCCTAGTGCCGAATGGACGACACCTCCGTGTTCAACACACGTGCAGCCCGGTGACGTCTCCCATGCCTTGATCCAGCAAGGAGAGAGGGGGAGGTTGGGGAAGACTCTGTCCAACAACAGCACAATGGCGTGGTGGTGATGGAGGAGCATGGTATTCCAGTAGGGCTTCGCCAAGCACTACGAGAGAAGAGGAGGACTTGGGAGAGGGGGAGGGCTGCACCGGAACTTTGGTGCGGCTAACCTCCCACCCCCACATATATATAGGGGCAAGGGAGAGGGGGGCCGGCCCCCTCAGATCCAATCTGAGGAGGGGGCGGCGGCCATGGGGGGTTGCCTTGCCCCCCAAGGCAAGCCCCCCCTTAGGGTTTCCCCCAAACCCTAGGCGCATGGGCCCTAAGGGGGAAGGCGCCCACCCCACTAAGGGGCTGGTCCCTCTCCACAAAAAACACATAGGGCCCTCCGGGGCAGGTGGACCCTCCCGGTGGACCCCCGGAACCCCTTCGGTGGTCCCCGTACAATACCGGTAACCCCCGAATTATTCCGGTGACCGTAACAGGACTTCCCATACATAAATCTTTACCTCCGGACCATTCCTGAACTCCTCGTGACGTTCGGGATCTCATCCGGGACTCCGAACAACATTCGGTAACCACGTATATCTATTCCCTATAACCCTAGCATCATCGAACCTTAAGTGTGTAGAGCCTATGGGTTCTGGAACCATGCAGACATGACCGAGACGTTCTCCGGTCGATAACCAACAGCGGGATCTGGATACCCATGTTGGCTCCCACATGTTCCACGATGATCTCATCGGATGAACCACGATGTCGAGGATTCAATCAATCTCGTATACAATTCCCTTTGTCTAGCGGTATTGTACTTGCCCGAGATTCGATCGTCGGTATCCCGATACCTTGTTCAATCTCGTTACCGGCAAGTCTCTGTACTCATTCCGTAACACATCATCCCGTGATCAACCCCTTGGTCACATTGTGCACATTATGATGATGTCCTACCGAGTGGGCCCAGAGATACTTCTCCGTCACACGGAGTGACAAATCCCAGTCTCGATTCGTGCCAACCCAACAGACACTTTCGGAGATACCCATAGTGCACCTTTATAGCCACCCAGTTACGTTGTGACGTTTGGTACACCCAAAGCATTCCTACGGTATCCGGGAGTTGCACAATCTCATGGTCTTAGGAAATGATACTTGACATTAGAAAAGCTTTAGCATACGAACTACACAATCTTTGTGCTAGGCTTAGGATTGGGTCTTGTCCATCACATCATTCTCCTAATGATGTGATCCCGTTATCAACGACATCCAATGTCCATGGTCAGGAAACCGTAACCATCTATTGATCAACGAGCTAGTCAACTAGAGGCTTACTAGGGACATGGTGTTGTCTATGTACCCACACATGTATCTGAGTTTTCTATCAATACAATTATAGCATGGATTATAAACGATTATCATGAACAAGGAAATATAATAATAATAACTAATTTATTATTGCCTCTAGGGCATATTTCCAACACTCAACGTGACTAAGTAGTTGGTCATGGGATCATGCATTACAGAACGAGTAAAGTGACTTGCCGGTAACGAGATTGAACGAGGTATTGGGATATCGACGATCGAATCTCGGGCAAGTAACATACCAATTGACAAAGGGAATTGTATACGGGATTACTTGAATCCTCGACATCGTGGTTCATCCATTGAGATCATCATGGAACATGTGGGAGCCAACATGGGTATCCAGATCCCGCTGTTGGTTATTGGCCAGAGAGATGTCTCGGTCATGTCTGCATGATTCCCGAACCCGTAGGGTCTACTCACTTAAGGTTCGATGACGCTAGGGTTATAAGGAAGATTTGTATGTGATTACCGAATGTTGTTCGGAGTCCCGGATGAGATCCCGGACGTCACGAGGAGTTACGGAATGGTCCAGAGGTGAAGATTTATATATGGGAAGTCATCATACGGTCACCAGAAATGTTCATGGGGTATACCGATATTGTACCGGGACCATCGGAGGTGTTCCGGGGGTCCACCGGGAGTTTCCACCTGCCCTGGAGGGCCTTATGGGCTGTAGGTGGAAGGGAACCAGCCCCTAAGTGGGCTGGGCGCCATCCCCCCTAGGTCCCATGCGCCTAGTGTTGGGGGGAACCCTAAAGGGGGCGCTCCCCTTGCTTGGGGGGCAAGCCCCCTCCCCCTTGGCCGCCGCCCCCCCTCTAGATCTCATCTAGAGGGCCCGACCCCCTTCCCCCTTCTCCCTATAAATAGAGGGGTGGAGGGAGGGCTGCAGCACCAAATCCAAAGCGCAACCCCTCCCCTCCGCAACACCTCTCCTCCTCCGCGCGAGCTTGGCGAAACCCTACCGGAGAACTGCCACTCCATCACCACCACGCCGTCGTGCTGCTGCTGGAGCCGTCTTCCTCAACCTCTCCCTCCTCCTTGCTGGATCAAGGTGCGGGAGACATCACCGGGCTGCACGTGTGTTGAACACGGAGGTGCCGTTTTTCGGCGCTTAGATCGAAATCCATCGCGACCTGAATCGCTACGAGTACGACTCCTTCATCCGTGTTCTTGTAACGCTTCTGACTCGCGATCTTCAAGGGTATGAAGATGCACTCCCCTCTCTCTCGTTGCTAGTTACTCCATAGATTGATCTTGGTGATGCGTAGAATTTTTTTAATTTTTGCAACGATCCCCAACAGTGTTATTAGAGCCAGGTCTATCCGTAGTTTCTATGCACAAGTAGAACACAAGTTGTTGTGGGCGTCGATTTTGTCAATTTACTTGCCACTACTAGTCTTATCTTGATTCGGCGACATCGTGGGATGAAGCGGGCCGGACCGACCTTACACGTACGCGTACGTGAGACAGGTTCCACCGACTGACATGCACTAGTTTCATAAGGTGGCTAGCGGGTGTCTGTCTCTCCCACTTTAGTCAGATCGGATTCGATGAAAAGGGTCCTTATGAAGGGTAAATAGCAATTGGCATATCATGTTGTGGTTTTTGGCGTAGGTAAGAAACTTTCTTGCTAGAAACCTATAGCAGCCACATAAAAACATGCAACAACAATTAGAGGACGTCTAACTTGTTCTTGCAGCATATGCCGTGTGATGTGATATGGCCAAAAGGATGTGATGAATGATATATATATATATATATGTGTGTGTGTGTGTGTGATGTATGAGATTGATCATGTTCTTGTAATAGGAATCACGACTTGCATATCGATGAGTATGACAACCGGCAGGAGCCATAGGAGTTGTCTTAATTATTGTATGACCTACGTGTCATTGAGTAACGCCATGTAATTACTTTACTTTATTGCTAAACCATTAGCCATAGTAGTAGAAGTAATAGTTGGCGAGACAACTTCATGAAGACACGATGATGGAGATCATGGTGTCATGCCCGTGACGATGATGATCATGGCACCCCGAAGATGGAGATCAAAAGGAGCAAAATGATATTGGCCATATCATGTCACTATTTGATTGCATGTGATGTTTATCATGTTTGACATATTATTTGCTTAGAACGACGGTAGCATAAATAAGATGATCCCTCAGAAAATTTCAAGAAAGTGTTCCCCTAACTGTGCACCGTTGCGAAGGTTTGTTGTTTCGAAGCACCACGTGATGATCGGGTGTGATAGATTCTAACATTCGCATACAACGGGTGTAAGCCAAATTTACACATGCAAAACACTTAGGTTGACTTGACGAGCCTAGCATGTACATACATGGCCTCGGAACACAAGAGACCAAAAGGTCGAACATGAGTCGTATAGAAGATAGGATCAACATGAAGATGTTCACCGATGATGACTAGTTCGTGTCACGTGATGATCGGACACGACCTAGTTCACTCGGATCATGTATCACTTAGATGACTACAGGGATGTCTATCCGAGTGGGAGTTCATTAAATAATTTGATTAGATGAACTTAATTATCATGAACTTAGTCTAAAATCTTTGCAACATGTCTTGTAGATCAAATGGCCCACGCTAATGTTGGGGATCGTTGCAGAAATTCCAAATTTTCTACACATAACCAAGATCAATCTATGGAGAGACTAGCAACGAGAGAGAGGGGAGTGCATCTTCATACCCTTGAAGATCGCGATGCGGAAGCGCTACAAAAACACAGTCGGTGGAGTCGTTCACGAAGCGATTCAGATCGCGGCCAAATCCGATCTAAGCACCGAACAATGTTGCCTCCGCGTTCAACACACGTGCAGCCCGGTGACGTCTCCCATGCCTTGAACCAGCAAGGAGAGAGGGAGAGGTTTGGGAAGACTTCGTCCAGCAGCAGCACAACGGCGTGGTGGTGATGGAGGAGCGTGGCACTCCAGCAGGGCTTCGCCAAGCACTGCGAGAGATGAGGAGGGAGAGGGGTAGGGCTGCGCCAGGAGAGAGGGAAACTCATGTTCTTGGCAGCCCCAAAACCCCCACTATATATAGGGGAAGTGTAGAGGGGGCCGGTCCCCTCTAGATCCCATCTAGGGGGGGGGGGGGGCGGCCAGGCGGGGAGGCTTGCCCCCCCAAGCAAGGTGGAGGCGCCCCCTCCCCTAGGGTTTTCAACCCTAGGCGCCTTGGGCCCTTGGGGAGGGGCGCACCAGCCCACTAGGGGCTGGTTCCCTCCCATATTCAGCCCATCAAGTCCCCCGGGGCCGGTGGCCCCACCAGGTGGACCTCCGGACACCTTTCGGTGGTCCCGGTACAATACCAATAACCCCCAAAACTATTCCGGTGACTGAAACTGGACTTCCCATATATAAATATTTACCTCCGGACCATTCCGGAACTCCTCGTGACGTCCGGGATCTCATTCAGGACTCCGAACAACATTCGGTAACCACATACAAGCTTCCCTTATAACCCTAGCGTCATCGAACCTTAAGTGTGTAGACCCTACGGGTTCAGGAATCATGCAGACATGACCGAGACAACTCTCCGGCCACTAACCAATAGTGGGATCTGGATACCCATATTGGCTCCCACATGTTCCACGATGATCTCATCGGATGAACCACGATGTCAAGGATTCAACCAATCCCGTATGCAATTCCCTTTGTCAATCGGTACGTTACTTGCCCGAGATTCGATTGTCGGTATCCCAATACCTCGTTCAATCTCGTTACCGGCAAGTCACTTTACTCATTCCGTAATGCATGATCCCATGGCTAACTACTTAGTCACATTGAGCTAATTATGATGATGCATTACCGAGTGGGCCCAGAGATACCTCTCCGTCATACGGAGTGACAAATCCCAGTCTTGATTCGTGCCAACCCAACAGACACTTTTGGAGATGCCTGTAGTGCACCTTTATAGCCACCCTGTTACGTTGTGACGTTTGGTACATCCAAAGTATCCCTACGGTATCCGGGAGTTGCACAATCTCATGGTCTAATGAAATGATACTTGACATTAGAAAAGCTCTTAGCAAACGAACTATACGATCTTGTGCTATGCTTAGGATTGGGTCTTGTCCATCACATCATTCTCCTAATGACGTGATCCCGTTATCAATGACATCCTATGTCCATGGTCAGGAAACCATAACCATCTATTGATCAACGAGCTAGTCAACTAGAGGCTCACTAGGGACATGTTTTGGTCTATGTATTCACACATGTATTACAGTTTCTAGTTAATACAATTATAGCATGAACAATAGACAATTATCATGAACAAGGAAATACAATAATAACCATTTTATTATTGCCTCTAGGGCATATTTCCAACAGTCTCCCACTTGCACTAGAGTCAATAATCTAGTTCACATCACTATGTGATTGTAATGAATCCAACACCCATTGGGTTTGATCATATCTCGCTTGTGAGAGAGGTTATTAATCAATGGGTCTGAATCTTTCAGATCTGTGTGTGTATTACAAATCTCTATGTCATCTCCTAGATGCAGCTACCACGCGCTATTTCGAGCTATTCCAAATAACTGTTCTACTATACGAATCTGGTAACTACTCAGAGTCATCCAGATTAGTGTTAAAGTTTGCATCGGCGTAACCCTTTACGACGAACTCTTTTACCACCTCCATTATCGAGAAAATTCCTTAGTCCACTAGTTACTAAGGATAACCTTGACCGTTGTGTTGTGATCCAATCCTTGATCACACTTGTACCCCTTGACTGACTCATGGTAAGGCACACTTCAGGTGCGGTACACAACATAGCATATGTAGAGCCTACGTCTAAAGCATAGGGGACGACCTTCGTCCTTTCTCTCTTTTCTGCCGTGGTCAGGTCTTGAGTCTTACTCAATAGTCATACCTTATAACACAGCCAAGAAATTTTTCTTTGCCGATCTATTTTGAACTCCAAAATCTTGTCACGGTATGTATTCATTTGAAAGTATTATTAAGCGTTTTGGTCTATCCTTATAGATCTTGACGCCCAATGTTCAAGTAGCTTAATATAGGTTTTCCATTGAAAAACACTTTTCAAATAACCCTATATGCTTTCTAGAAATTCTACATCATTTCTAATCAACAATATGTCAACAGCATGTATTCATCAGAAATTCTATAGTGCTCCCACTCACTTCTTTGGAAATACAAGTTTCTCATAAACATTGTATAAACCCAAAATCTTTGATCATCTCATCAAAGCGTATATTCCAACTCCGAGATGCTTACTCCAGTCCTTAGAAGGATTGCTGGAGCTTTGCATACTTGTTTGCATCTTTCAAGATTGACAAAAACCTTCTGGTTGTATCATACAACCTTTCCTCAAGAATATCGTCGAGGAAACAATGTTTTGACATCCTATCTGCAAGATTTCATAAATCATGTAGTAATTGCTAATATAATTCCAACAGACTCTTAGCATCGCTACGAGTGAGAAATTCTCATCGTAGTCAACTCCTTGAACTTGTCGGAAAACATCTTAACGACAAGTCGAGCTTTCTTAATGGTGATACTTACCATCATTGTCCGTCTTCCTTTTAAAATCCATCTATACCCAACAGCCTTACAACCATCAAGTAGTTCTTTCAAAGTCTACACTTTGTTTTCATACATGGATCCTCTCTCGGATTTTATGGCCTCGAGCCATTTGTCGGATTCCGGACCCACCATCGCTTCTCCATAGCTTGTAGGTTCATTGTTGTCTAGCAACATGACCTCCAAGACAGGATTACCGTACCACTCTGAAGCAGTACGCGTCCTTGTCGTCCTACGAGGTTTGGTAGTGACTTGATCCGAAGTTTCATGATCACTATCATCAACTTCCACTTCAATTGGTGTAGGTGCCATAGTAACAACTTCCTGTGCCCTGCTACACACTGGTTGAAGTGATGGTTCAATAACCTCATCAAGTATCCACCATCCTCCCACTCAATTCTTTCGAGAGAAACTTTTCCTCGTGAAAGGACCCGATTCTAGAAACAATCCCTTTTCCTTCCGGATCTGAGACAGGAGGTATACCCAACTGTTTTTGGGTGTCCTATGAAGATGCATTTATCCGCTTTGGGTTCGAGCTTACTAGGATGAAATGTTTTCACATATGCGTCGCAGCCCCAAACTTTCAAGAAACGACAGCTTAGGTTTCTCTAAACCATAGTTCACAAGGTGTCATCTCAAAGGAATTATGTGGTGCCCTATTTAAAGTGAATGTGATTGTCTCTAATGCCTAACCCATAAACGATAGTGGTAATTTGATAAGAGACATCATGGTATGCACCATATCCAATAGGGTGCATTTATGATGTTCGGACACACCATCACACTATGGTGTTCCAGGCGGTATTAGTTGTGAAACAATTTCCACAATGTCTTAATTGTGCACCAAACATGTAACTCAGATATTCATCTCTATGATCATATCATAGACATTTTATCCTCTTGTCACGACGATCTTCAACTTCACTCTAAAATTACTTGAACCTTTCAATAATTCAGACTTGTGCTTCATCAAGTAAATATACTCAGCATCTACTCAAATCATTTGTGAAGTAAGAACATAACGATCAGAGGCGGAGCTAGCATTTGACACCAGGGTGGTCCGCCCCAATATTTTTTTTGATAAGCAATATGACATGTGAAAGTTCTAACTAATTACCAATATCACAAAGAAATAGATCAATATCACAATATGGTCTTGCAAAAACACTAAAATTCTCAATTATATCTTGTCTTGCATAAAAAAGCATACATGGTACATACTACACAGACCATAGTACATACATTCAGAAGTTCAAAAAGGCTATGTTTCTAGCATACACACAAGTTCTCCGGTTTGCTCTTCGGCCACATCCGACATATTCCCTGCCTTCTTCTTCTTCCCTATCTTAATAGCTTCTCTCTGTAAAAGAGAAACAATTTCTCGTCCGGCCCTCTTCATTCCTCAACAATTCTGTAACAAAAATTACTTTCTATCAATAAAGCTAATTGAGGCAGAAATAATGTACAAAATTATGTATCTGTTCATTCATGTACAAAAAATTTGCAGTCAAAAGGGAAGGAACAGATCAGTCCCTCGAACAGATGGGTACTCCATCATGGCCCGAAACTATAATTGGACAAACATAGCTGCCAGAATTCCATGTTTTACAGTTTATATGTTATATAAACTATCTTCCTCACAGCGTAAATCAAACAATTTGAAACGCAATATGCCAGTACCAGATAAAGAAAACTCAAGATTTTTTCTTTCCTATAAGAAGTGCTTCCACTCAGCCACACAACTATACAGAAGACAGTAAAAGCAGAAGGATTTGCTCTCTGCGCATCTACATCTACGTGATGAGACAACCATGATCCATCAGACCATCACAGGTACATGGAGTAGCACACAACAACTTACTACGCTGCACATTGAGATCCTAGATCCACACAGCAACAAACCATGCATAGCTATGATCAGATTCTGCCTAGAGTTGCTAAAAGTGAGGCCATAAGATGGAGCAAGCATAGGCAGGTTATTAAAGGATTGAAATTGAGGCAAAAAAGCAAACCCTCGCTTGTGTTCATACAGAAAATTGAGCCAAAAGAGCAAACCCTCGCTTGTTTGCCAGCGCGCACAGGGCAGGGGCGCAGTCGCGCGCAAGCAGGGGGTGCGGCACTGCGGCTGGACGCCTGGACCGGGTGGGTGGGAAGCCGGGAAGGGGAGGCGGGAGCGGGGAGCCTCCTGGGCGGCTGGGCTCCAGGCTCCGGCCGGCTGGAGACCGGTGAGGACAAGAGGAACGGCGCGGCGGCTGGGTGTCGGGGTGGAGCAGGGGAACGGCGAGGCGGCTGTGCGTGAGGGGGATGACTCGTTTTGCTCGATCTGGACAGACCGGTCGTGGTTGTGTTACTCGCTGATGCGTTATTGGGCTTTTTTTTTCTCTCCGGCCTAGATAGAGGTGATCCAAAATCCCAGGGTGGGCCGCGGCCCACCATGGCCACCCTGTACATCCGCCCCTGATAACGATATCCACCGCGTGCCTCGACACTCATTGGACAGCACACATCAAAAATGTATTACTTCCAAAAAGTTGCTCTCTTGTTCCATCTTACTAAAAAACGAGGCTTTTCAGTCATCTTGCCCATGTGGTATGATCTGCATGTCTCAAGTGATTCAGAATCAAGTGAGTCCAAACGATCCATCTGCATGGAGTTTCTTCATGCGCACATACCAATAAATATGGTTCGCATGTCTCAAACTTTTCAAAAACGAGTGAGTCCAAAGATCCATCAACATGGAGCTTCTTCATGCGTTTTATACCAATATGACTCAAATGGCAGTGCCACAAGCAGGTGGTACTATCATTACTATCTTATATCTTTTGGCATGAACATGTGTATTACTATGATCGGGATTCAATAAACCATTCATTTTAGGTGCAAGACCATTGAAGGTATTAATCAAATAAATAGAGCAACCATTATTCTCGTTAAATGAATAACCATATTATGATAGACATAATCCAATCATGTCTATGCTCAACGCAAACACTAAATAACAATTATTTAGGTTTAACACCAATCTCGATGGTAGAGGGAGTATGCGATGCTTGATCACATCGACCTTGGAAACACTTCCAACACACATCGTCATCTCACCTTTAGCTAGTCTCCTTTTACTCCACAGCTTTTATTTCGAGTTACTAACTGTTAGCAACCGAACCGGTATCTAATACCCTGGTGCTACTAGGAGTACTAGTAGAGTACACATTAATATAATGTATATCCAATATACTTCTGTCGACCTTGCCTGCCTTCTTATCTACCAAGTATCTAGGGTAATTCTGCTCCAGTGACCATTCCCCTTATTACAGAAGCACTTAGTCTTGGGTTTGGGTTCAACCTTGGGTTGCTTCACTACAACAACAACTGATTTGCCGTTTCAGGAAGTATCCCTTCTTGCCCTTGTCCTTCTTGAAACTAGTGGTTTCGCTAACCATCAACAATTGATGCTCCTTCTTGAGTTCTACTTTTGTGGTGTCAAACATTGCGAATAGTTCAAGGATCATCATATCTATCCCTGATATGTTATAGTTCATCACGAAGCTCTAGTAGCTTGGTGGCAGTGACTTTGGGGAACCATCACTATCTCATCTGGAAGATAACTCCCACTTGATTCAAGTGATTGTAGTACTCAGACAATCTGAGCACATGCTCAACAATTGAGCTTTTATCGCTTAGTTTGCAGGCTTAAGAAGCTTGTCGGAGGTCTCACACCTCTTGACATGGGCACGAGCCTGAAATCCCAATTTCATCCCTTGGAGCATCTCGTATGTTCCGCGACGTTTCTACAACAACTTCAGCGCCTCAATTCTAAACCATTTAACATTACTGAACTATCACGTAGTCATCAAAACGTGTATGCCAGATGTTCGCAACATCCACAGACGACATTCGAGGTTCAGCACACCGAGCGGTGCATTAAGGACATAAGCCTTCTACGTAGCAATGGGGACAATCCTCAGTTTACGGATCCAGTCCGCATAATTGCTACTATCAACTTTCAACTATATTTTCTCTAGGAACAAATCTAAACAGTAGAACTAAAGCACGAGCTTACGACATAATTTGCAAAGACCTTTTGACTATGTTCATGATAATTAAGTTCATCTAATCACATTATTTGATGAACTCCCACTTAGATGGACATCCCTCTAGTCATCTAAGTGATACATGATCCGAGTCAACTAGGCCGTGTCCGATCATCACGTGAGACGGACTAGTCATCATCGGTGAACATCTCCATGTTGATCGTATCTACTATACGACTCATGTTCGACCTTTCGGTCTCTTGTGTTCTGAGGCCATGTCTGTACATGCTAGGCTCGTCAAGTCAACCTAAGTGTTTCACGTGTGTAAATCTGGCTTACACCTGTTGTATGTGAATGTTAGAATCTATCACACCCGATCATCACGTGGTGCTTCGAAACAACGAACTTTCGCAACGGTGCATAGTTAGGGGGAACACTTTCTTGAAATTATTATGAGGGATCATCTTATTTACTACCATCGTTCTAAGCAAATAAGATGCATAAACATGATAAACATCACATGCAATCAAATAGTGACATGATATGGCCAATATCACTTTGCTCCTTTTGATCTCCATCTTCGGGGCTCCATGATCATCATCATCACCGGCATGACACCATGATCTCCATCATCATGATCTCCATCATCGTGTCTCCATGAAGTTGTCTCACCAACTATTACTTCTACTACTATGGCTAACGGTTTAGCAATGAAGTAAAGTAATTACATGGCGTTATTCAGTGACACGCAGGTCATAAAATAAATAAGGACAACTCCTATGGCTCCTGCCGGTTGTCATACTCATCGACATGCAAGTCGTGATTCCTATTACAAGAATATGATCAATTTATACATCACATATATTTCATTCATCACATCCTTCTTGGCCATATCACATCACACGGCATACCCTGCAAAAATAAGTTAGACGTCCTCTAATTGTTGTTGCATGTTTTACGTGGCTGCTATGGGTTTCTAGCAAGAACGTTTCTTACCTACGCAAAAGCCAGAACGGTGATATGCCAATTGCTATTTACCCTTCATAAGGACGCTTTTCATCGAATCTGATCTGACTAAAGTGGGAGAGACTGGCACGCGCTAGCCACCTTATGCAACAAGTGCATGTCAGTCGATGGAACCTGTCTCACGTAAGTGTACGTGTAAGGTCGGTCTGGGCCGCTTCATCCCACAATACCGTTGAAACAAGATAGGACTAGTAACGGTAAGCATACTGAACAAAATCAACACCCACAACAACTTGTGTTCTACTCGTGCATAGAATTTACGCAATAGACCTAGCTCTGATACCACTGTTGGGGATCGTTGTAGAAATTCAAAATTTTCTACGCATCACCAAGATCAATCTATGGAGAGACTAGCAACAAGAGAGAGTGGAGTGAATCTTCATACCCTTGAAGATCGCGATGCGGAAGTGTTACAAGAACGCGGTCGGTGGAGTCGTTCACGAAGCGATTCAGACCACGGCCGAATCCGATCTAAGCATCGAACAACGGTGCCTCCGCGTTCAACACATGTGCAGCCCGGTGACGTATCCCATGCCTTGATCTAGCAAGGAGAGAGGGAGAGGTTGGGGAAGACTCTGTTCAGCAGCAGCACAACAATGTGGTGGTGATGGAGGAGCGTGGCACTCCAGCAGGGTTTCGCCAAGCACTCCGAGAGACGAGGAGGGAGAGGGGTAGGGCTGCACCAGGAGAGAGGGAAACTCATGTTCTTGGCATCCCCAAAACCCCCACTATATATAGGGGAAGGGTAGAGGGGGCCGGCCCCCTCTAGATCCCATCTAGAGGGGGGGGGCGGCCAGGAGGGGAGGCTTGCCCCCCAAGCAAGGTGGAGGCGCCCCCCTTCCCTAGGGTTTTCAACCCTAGGCGCCTTGGGCCCTTGGGGAGGGGAGCCCCAGCCCACTAGGGGCTGGTTCCCTCCCATATTCAGCCCATCAAGTCCCCCGGGGCAGGTGGCCCCACCCGGTGGACCTCCGGACACCTTTCGGTGGTCCCGATACAATATCGATAACCCCGAAACTATTCCGGTGACTGAAGCTGGACTTCGCATATATAAATCTATACCTCCGGACCATTGCGGAACTCCTCGTGACGTCCGGGATCTCATCCGGGACTCCAAACAACATTCGGTAACCACATACAAACTTCCCTTATAACCCTAGCGTCATTGAACCTTAAGTGTGTAGACCCTACGGGTTAGGGAATCATGCAGACATAACCAAGAAAACTCTCCGGCCAATAACCAATAGCGGGATCTGGATACCCATATTGGCTCCCACATGTTCCACGATGATCTCATCGGATGAACCATGATGTCAAGGATTCAAGCAATTGCGTATGCAATTCCCTTTGTCAATCGGTACGTTACTTGCCCGAGATTCGATTGTCGGTATCCCAATACCTCGTTCAATCTCGTTACCGGCAAGTCACTTTACTCATTCCGTAATGCATGATCCCGTGACTAACTACTTAGTCACATTGAGATCATTATGATGATGGATTACCGAGTGGGCCCAGAGATACCTCTCCGTCATACGGAGTGACAAATCCCAGTCTTGATTCGTGCCAACCCAACAGACACTTTCGGAGATGCCTGTAGTGCACCTTTATAGCCACCCTGTTACATTGTGACGTTTGGTACACCCAAAGTACCCCTACAGTATCCGGGAGTTGCACAATCTCATGGTCTAAGGAAATGATACTTGACATTAGAAAAGCTCTTAGCAAACGAACTATACGATCTTGTGCTATGCTTAGGATTGGGTCTTGTCCATCACATCATTCTCCTAATGATGTGATCCCGTTATCAACGACATCCTATGTCCATGGTCAGGAAACCATAACCATCTATTGATCAACAAGCTAGTCAACTAGAGGCTCACTAGGGACATGTTGTGGTCTATGTATTCACACATGTATTACAGTTTCTAGTTAATACAATTATAGCATGAATAATAGACAATTATCATGAACAAGGAAATACAATAATAACCATTTTATTATTGCCTCTAGGGCATATTTCCAACAGCTAATGTTGCCCTCAACTTCAACGCGTTCCTAGAGAAAACCAAGCTAAAAGACGATGGCAGCAACTATACGGACTGGGCCCGGAACTTGAGGATCATCCTCATAGCTGCCAAGAAAGCATATGTCCTAGATGCACCGCTAGGTGAAGCACCCGTTTTCCCATCAACTAAAGATGTTATGAATGCTTGGCAGTCGCGTAGTGATGATTGCTCCCTGGTTCAGTGCGACATGCTTTACAGCTTAGAACCGGGGCTCCAAAAGCGTTTTGAGCAGCACGGAGCATATGAGATGTTCCAAGAGCTGAAAATGGTTTTCCAAGCTCATGCCCGGGTCGATAGATATGAAGTCTCCGACAAGTTCTACAGTTGTAAGATGGAGGAGAATGGTTCTGTCAGCGAGCACATACTCAAAATGTATGGGTTGGACAATCGCTTATCTCAGCTGGGAGTTAATCTCCCGGATGACGCGGTCATCGACAGAATCCTCCAGTCGCTCCCACCTAGCTACAAGAGCTTTCTGATGAATTTCAATATGCAGGGGATGGTGAAAACCATTCCTGAGGTATATTCAATGCTGAAATCAGCGGAGGTGGAGATCAAAAAGGAACATCAAGTGTTAATGGTCAATAAAACCACTAGTTTCGAGAAAGGCAAGGGTAAGAAGAACTTCAAGAAGGACGGAAAGGGAGTTGCTGCACCCGGTAAGCCAGTTGCCGGGAAGAAGCCAAAGCATGGACCCAAACCTGAGACTGAGTGCTTTTATTGCAAGGGAAACGGACACTGGAAGTGGAACTGCCCAAGTACTTAGCGGACAAGAAGGCCGACAACACTAAAGGTATATATGATATACATGTTATTGATGTGTACCTTACCAGTACTCGTAGTAGCTCCTGGGTATTTGATACCAGTGCGGTTGCTCATATTTGTAACTCAAAGCAAGAGCTGCGGAATAAGCGGAGACTGGCGAAGGACGAGGTGATGATGCACGCCGGGAATGGTTCCAAGGTCGATGTGATCACCGTCGGCATGCTACCTCTACATTTACCTACGGGATTAGTTTTAAACATCAATAATTGTTATTTAGTGTCAGCTTTGAGCATGAACATTGTATCTGGATCTCGTTTAATACGAGATGGATACTCATTTAAATCCAAGAATAATGGTTGAACCCGCTGGTCAATGGTTTATTCTTAATGAATCTCGAACGTGATGTTACACGTATTCATAGTGTGAATACCTAAAGATGTAAGGTTGATAACGATAGTCCCACATACTTGTGGCACTGCCGCCTTGGTCACATTGGTGTCAAATGCATGAAGAAGCTCCATGCAGATGGACTTTTGGAGTCTCTTGATTATGAATCATTTAACACATGCGAACCATGCCTCATGGGCAAAATGACCAAGACTCCGTTCTCCGGAACAATGGAGCGAGCAACCAACTTATTGGAAATCATACATACTGATGTGTGCGGTCCAACGAGCGTTGAGGCTCGCGGAGGCTATCATTATGTTCTCACCCTCACTTATGACTTAAGTAGATATGGGTATGTCTACTTGATGAAACACAAGTCTGAGACCTTTGAAAAGTTCAAGGAATTTCAGAGTGAGGTAGAGAATCAACGTGACAGAAAAATAAAGTTCTTATGATCAGATCGTGGGGGAGAATATTTGAATCATGAATTTGGTACGCACTTAAGGAAATGTGGAATTGTTTCACAACTCATGCCGCCTGGAACACCTCAGTGTAACGGTGTGTCCGAATGTCGTAATCGCACTCTATTGGATATGGTGCGATCTATGATGTCTCTTACCGATTTACCGCTATCATTTTGGGGATACACTATAGAGACAACTACATTCACTTTAAATAGGGCTCCATCTAAATCCATTGAGACGACACCGTATGAATTATGGTTTGGGAAGAAACCTAAGCTGTCGCTTCTAAAAGTTTGGGGTTGCGATGCTTATGTCAAGAAACTTCAACCTGAAAAGCTCGAACCCAAGTCGGAAAAATGTGTCCTCATAGGATACCCTAAGAAAACCATTGGTTATACCTTCTACCTTAGATCCGAAGGCAAGATCTTTTTTGCCAAGAATGGGTCCTTTCTGGAGAAAGAGTTTCTCTCGAAAGAAGTAAGTGGGAGGAAAGTAGAACTTGATGAAGTACTGCCTCTTGAAGCAGAAAGTAGCGTAGCTCAGGAAGATGTTTCTGTGGTGCCTACACTGACTAGAGAGGAAGTTAATGATGATGATCAAGCTACTTCGGATCAAGTTGCTACTGAACTTCGTAGGTCCACAAGGACACGTTCCACACCAGAATGGTATGGAAACCCTGTCCTAGAAATCATGTTGTTAGACAACGGTGAACCTTCAAACTATGAAGAAGCGATGGCGGGCCCAGATTCCAACAAATGGCTTGAAGCCATGCAATCCGAGATAGGATCCATGTATGAAAACAAAGTATGGACTTTGACAGACTTGCCCGATGATCGGCGAGCGATAGAAAATAAATGGATCTTTAAGAAGAAGATGGACGCGGATGGTAATGTTACCATCTATAAGGCTCGACTTGTCGCTAAGGGTTATCGACAAGTTCAAGCGGTTGACTACAATGATACCTTCTCACCCGTAGCGAAGCTGAAGTCCGTCCGAATCATGTTAGCAATTGCCGCATTCTATGATTATGAGATATGGCAAATGGACGTCAAAACGGCATTCCTTAATGGTTTCCTTAAGGAAGAATTGTATATGATGCAGCCAGAAGGTTTTGTCGATCCTAAGAATGCTGACAAGGTATGCAAGCTCCAGCGCTCCATCTATGGGCTGGTGCAAGCATCTCGGAGTTGGAACATTCGCTTTGATGAAATGATCAAAGCGTTTGGGTTTATGCAGACTTATGGAGAAGCCTGCGTTTACAAGAAAGTGAGTGGGAGCTCTGTAGCATTTCTCATATTATATGTGGATGACATACTATTTGTGGGAAATGATATATAACTTTTGGAAAGCATAAAGGCCTACTTGAATAAATGTTTTTCAATGAAGGACCTTGGAGAAGCTGCTTACATATTAGGCATCAAGATCTATAGAGATAGATCGAGACGTCTCATAGGTCTTTCACAAAACACATACCTTGATAAGATATTGAAGAAGTTCAATATGGATCAGTCCAAGAAGGGGTTCTTGCCTGTATTGCAAGGTGTGTAATTGAGCTCGGCTCAAAGCCCGACCACGACGGAAGATAGAGAAAAGATGAGTGTCATCCCCTATGCCTCAGCCATAGGGTCTATTATGTATGCCATGTTGTGTACCAGACCTGATGTAAATCTTGCCGTAAGTTTGGTAGGAAGGTACCAAAGTAATCCCGACATGGAATACTGGACATCGGTCAAGAATATCCTGAAGTACCTGAAAGGGACTAAGGATATGTTTCTCGTTTATGGAGGTGACAAAGAGCTCGTCGTAAAGGGTTACTTCGATGCTAGCTTCGACGCAGATCTGGATGACTCCAAGTCACAAACCGGATACATGTATATTTTGAATGGTGGGCAGTAAGTTGGTGCAGTTGCAAGCAAAGATGGATACATAGATATTTGTAAAGTGCATATGGATCTGAATGTCGCAGATCTGTTGACTAAACCTCTTCCACAAGCAAAACATGATCAACACCAGAACTCTATGGGTGTTCGATTCATCACAATGTAACTAGATTATTGACTCTAGTGCAAGTGGGAGGCTGTTGGAAATATGCCCTAGAGGCAATAATAAAATGGTTATTATTATATTTCCTTTTTCATGATAATTGTCTATCATTCATGCTATAATTGTATTGGCCGGAAACCGTGATACATGTGTGAATACATAGACCACAACATATCCCTAGTGAGCCTCTAGTTGACTAGCTCGTTGATCAACAGATGGTCATGGTTTCCTGACTATGGACATTGGATGTCATTGATAACGGGATCACATCATTAGGAGAATGATGTGATGGACAAGACCAAATCCTAAGCATAGCACAAGATCGTGTAGTTCGTTTGCTAAAGCTTTTCTAATGTCAAGTATCATTTCCTTAGACCATGAGATTGTGCAACTCCCGGATACTGTAGGAATGCTTTGGGTGTACCAAATGTCACAACGTAACTAGATGGCTATAAAGGTGCATTACATGTATCTCCGAAAGTGTCTGTTGGGTTGGCACGAATCGAGACTAGGATTTGTCACTCCAAATGACGGAGAGGTATCTCTGGGCCCACTCGGTAATGTATCATCACAATGAGCTCAAAATGACTAAGTAGTTGGTCACGGGATCATGCATTACGGAACGAGTAAAGTGACTTGCCGGTAACGAGATTGAACGAGGTATTGGGATACCGACGATCGAATCTCGGGCAAGTAATATACCGATTGACAAAGGGAATTGTATACGGGATTACTTGAATGCTCGACATCGTGGTTCATCCGATGAGATCATCGTGGAACATGTGGGAGCCAACATGGGTATCCAGATCCCTCTGTTGGTTATTGGCCAGAGAGCTGTCTCGGTCATGTCTGCATGATTCCCGAACCCGTAGGGTCTACACACTTAAGGTTCGATGACACTAGGGTTATAAGGAAGATTTGTATGTGATTACCTAATGTTGTTCGGAGTCCCAGATGAGATCCCGGACATCACGAGGAGTTCCGGAATGGTCCGGAGGTGAAGATTTATATATGGGAAGTCATCATACGGTCACCGGAAATATTCGGGGGTATATCGGTATTGTACCGGGATCACCGGAGGTGTTCCGGGGGTCCACCGAGAGGGTCCACCTGCCCCGAAGGGCCTTATGGGCTGTAGGTGGAAGATAACCAGCCCCTAAGTGGGCTGGGCACCATCCCGCCTAGGGCCCATGCGTCTAGGGTTGGGAGGGGGACCCTAAAGGGGGCGCCCCCCTTGCTTGGGGGGCAAGCCCCCCCTGGCCGGCGCCCCCCTCTAGATCTCATGTAGAGGGGTCGGCCCCCTTCCCCCTTCTCCCTATAAATAGAGGCCTGAATCGTTACGAGTATGACTCCTTCATCCGCGTTCTTGTAACGCTTCCGACTTGGGATCTTCAAGGGTATGAAGATGCACTCCCCTCTCTCTTGTTGCTAGTTACTCCATAGATTGATCTTGGTGATGCGTAGAATTTTTTTAATTTCTGCAACGATCCCAATAGAGACACTCTGGACGAATGAAAAGAGTAAAGGTTGAGCGAAAGACGAAAATGATTTGAAAGTGATCTTGGAGAATTTCCCCAATCCCAGCCAAGGGGAGAGGGCATGCTTCATCTCGTTCCTTCCGAGGGGCGTTGGATTCCCAATCCACCCCTTCCTTAGGGGTCTACTGGAATATTATGGGATCCAATTGCACAACCTCACACCAGGTTCTATTTTGCACATTTCCGGTTTTGTCGCCCTTTGTGAATTATTTTTAGGCCGCGATGCTAATTTTAAACTATGGAAAAAGTTCTTCTGCCTCGTCACCCTCCACCAGGGTGGAGGGTCCATATTTGAAGTGGGCGGCACCGAAGTATGGCGTATAGCCGGATCCGGTTACCCAGTCGGGACTCTGAAGAGAGGGTCCGACAAATGGTCTTCGGAATGGTTCTACATTGAGGATGTTCCTCTTTGGAATGGTTACCAAGGTTCACATGGATTTAATTTTTTTCCCTCTCTTTGAACAAGCTGAAAGCATCAAAGTTCATCTTGGAGCAGAAGTTGGTGTTTTTGGCTTGAGAAAATTTTGTGGTGGTAGACGACATAACTCCAATCAAGACTGAACTTCAAATGATCTGCCTGAGAAGAGATGCAGCAGCAATTGACATATGTTAAATCTTACACTTTTACTGGTGGTATGGCAGGGGGCTATATCAAAGTATTGTTGATGAATTATTGTTTACTTTTTAAAGGTCTCTCTGTATGCTTGATTTGACAGCACAACTTATAAAAAAGACATGTGAAATGTTTGATGTCTTTTGAAGCCTCGCACTTTAGCAAGCTATTTGCAAATCTTTATTTTGCATAAAGGCCAGAGTGAGCTTTATATTTATGAGATTTCATGATACATATTTGACATGGAAATTTTGTAGCACTAATTCATCTTAAAGGAGTCTGTTACAACCATATATAATTACTACTTTTCACTTGAATATCTTGCCCTCCAAATTTTGATACTCGGTAATTGTAACCTCAATGTTACGTGTACTATGTTACTTCTGAAATTCTTAAAAGTATATTCCCAAACCTTCCAGTTCTGGTTAATAATACACCGAGGGATTTGGTATTAAGTACATACTGTCATTATACTGTAACAATAGATGGGCGCGGCAACGCGCGCCTTTCATGATCTACTTAAGGGAGTAATATGTTTACTAAGGGCATCTTCAAGGCGGACCCGCAAACCGCCCACATCCGTCCGGACCGCGCAATTTCTCCTGAAACCGGAGACAAAAGTGGGGGAGGTTTGCGCGAGTCCAGACCGATCCGAAGCCCGTTTCTAACCGCCATAGCCACCAAAAATGCCTCCCCCCTCCTGTGCGTGCACCAGTTGCCCACATTCATGCCATTGTAGAGCGCGCTCTGCATTGAAGGCGACTTAGAGCAGGCGCAACCTCTCACTACCCCCGTCATTGAAGTGGCTCACCGGCCGAGGGCGCCGCCCGCTGCTCGCCCGGTTGAACAACGCTCCTTGCCGCATTCATACGCCTCCATTCACCCCGCATGGAAGCCGAGAAACCTACTCCGTGCACACGTCTGTTCATGAGCGGGCCGATATTAAATGCAACGCCGGCTGAGCTCCTCTCATCCGCCCTCTATTTATACGAGGCCAGATGCTGGGCAAGAACCACACCCCTCCGCGGGTCCCCCATATCCTCCTTCACCACTCTTCTGATGGCTTTCGAAGAGCAGTTTTCCAGCATACCAGTCAGCTGGGTGGCCCGCCAAGGCTGGATACAAGGGAGATATCTCGCAGGGGCGTGCAGCCTCCCCCCTCTCTTTCCGCTAAAGCCCAATAAGGCCCATATACTCCCCGGCAAATTCCCGTAACTCTCCGGTACTCCGATAAATACCCGAATCACTCGGAACCTTTCCGATGTCCGAATATAGTCGTCCAATATATCGATCTTTACGACTCGACCATTTCGAGACTCCTCGTCATGTCCCCAATCTCATCCGGGACTCTGAACTATCTTTGGTACATCAAAACACATATCTCATAATATAAATCGTCACCGAACGTTAAGCGTGAGGACCCTATGGGTTCGAGAACTATGTAGACATGACCGAGACACATCTCCATCTCCGAAGCACCGTCATGATCACCATCGTCACCGGTGCGACACCTTGATATCCATCGTAGCATCGTTGTTGTCTCGTCAACTATTGCTTCTACGACTATCGCTAGCGTTTAGTGATAAAGTAAAGCAATTACACGGCGATTGCATTGCATACAATAAAGCGACAACCATATGGCTCCTGCCAGTTGCCGATAACTCTGTTACAAAACATGATCATCTCATACAATAAAATTTAGCATCATGTCTTGACCATATCACATCACAACATGCCCTGCAAAAACAAGTTAGACGTCCTCTACTTTGTTGTTGCAAGTTTTACGTGGCTGCTACGGGCTGAGCAAGAGGCGTTCTTACCTACGCATCAAAACCACAATGATAGTTCGTCAAGTTAGTGCTGTTTTAACCTTCTCAAGGACCGGGCGTAGTCACACTCGGTTCAACTAAAGTTGGAGAAACTGACACCCGCCAGCCACCTGTGTGCGAAGCACGTCGGTAGAACCAGTCTCGCGTAAGCGTACGCGTAATGTCGGTCCGGGCCGCTTCATCCAACAATACCGCCGAACCAAAGTATGACATGCTGGTAATCAGTATGACTTGTATCGCCCACAACTCACTTGTGTTCCACTCTTGCACATAACATCTACGCATAAACCTGGCTCAGATGCCATTGTTTGGGAACGTAGTAATTTCAAAAATTTCCTGCGCACACGCAGGATCATGGTCATGAATAGCAACGAGAGGGGAGAGTGTCGTCCACATACCCTCGTAGACCGTAAGCGGAAGCATTAGCACAACAACACGGTTGATGTAGTCGTACGTCTTCACGATCCGACCGATCCAAGTACCGAACATACGGCACCTCCGAGTTCAGCACACATTCAGCTCGATGACGTCCCGTGAACTCTGATCTAGCAGAGCTTCACGGGAGAGTTCCGTCAGCACGACGGCGTGATGACAGTGATGATGTTGCTACCGATGCAGCGCTTCTGCTAAGCACCGCTATGATATGACCGAGGTGGAATATGGTGGAGGGGGGCACCGCACACGGCTGGGAGAGATCAACATATCAACTTGTGTCTAGAGGTGCCCCCCTTCCCCCGTATATAAAGGAGTGAAGGACGGGGGAGGGCCGGCCCTCCTATGGCGCGCCCTGGAGGAGTCCTAATCCCACCGGGAGTAGGATTCCCCCCCTTCCAAGTAGTAGGAGTAGGAGTCAAGGAAAGGGAAAAGAGAAGAGAAGGAAGGAGGGGGCGCAGCCCCTCCCCCTAGTCCAATTCGGACTAGGCCTTGGGGGGCACGCAGCCTCTCCTCTCTCTTTCCCCTAAAGCCCAATAAGGCCCATATACTCCCCAGCGAATTCCCGTAACTCTCTGGTACTCCGATAAATTCCGGAATCACTTGGAACCTTTCCGATCTCCGAATATAGTCGTCCAATATATCGATCTTTACGTATCTACCATTTTGAGACTCCTCGTCATGTCCCTGATCTCATCCGGGACTCTGAACTACCTTAGTTACATCAAAACACATAACTCATAATATAAATCATCACAGAACGTTGAGCGTGCGGACCCTACGGGTTCGAGAACTATGTAGACATGACCGAGACACATCTCCGGTCAATAACCAATAGCGGAACCCGGATGCTCATATTGGCTCCCACATATTCTACGAAGATCTTTATCGGTCAAACCGCATAACAACATAGGTTGTTCCCTTTGTAATTGGTATGTTACTTGCCCGAGATTCGATCGTCGGTATCTCAATACCTAGTTCAATATCGTTACCGGCAAGTCTCTTTACTCGTTATGTAATGCATCATCCCACAACTAACTCATTATTCACATTGCTTGCAAGGCTTATAGTGATGTGCATTACCGAGAGAGCCCAGAGATACCTCTCCGACAATTGGAGTGACAAGTCCTAATCTCGAAATACACCAACTCAACAAGTACCTTCGGAGACACCTGTAGAGCACCTTTATAATCACCCAGTTACGTTGTGATGTTTGATAGCACACGAAGTGTTCCTCCGGTAAACGGGAGTTGCATAATCTCATAGTCATAGGAACATGTATAAGTCATGAAGAAAGCAATAGCAACATACTAAACAATCAAGTGCTAAGCTAGCGGAATGGGTCAAGTCAATCACATCATTCTCCTAATGATGTGATCCCGTTAATCAAATGACAACTCATGTCTATGCTTAGGAAACTTAACCATCTTTGATTAACGAGCTAGTCAAGTAGAGGCATACTAGTGACACTATGTTTGTCTATGTATTCACACATGTATTATGTTTCCGGTTAATACAATTCTAGCATAAATAATAAACATTTATCATGAAATAAGGAAATAAATAATAACTTTATTATTGCCTCTAGGGCATATTTCCTTCAGTCTCCCACTTGGACTAGAGTCAATAATCTAGTTCACATCACCATGTGATTTAACACTAATATTCACATCTGCATGTGATTAACACCCATAGTTCACATCGTCATGTGATCAACGCCCAAAGGGTTTACTAGAGTCAATAATCTAGTTCACATTGATATGCGATTAACACCCAAAGAGTACTAAGGTGTGATCATGTTTTGCTTGTGAGAGAAGTTTATTCAACGAGTCTGTCACATTCAGAGCCGTATGTATTTTGCAAATATTCTATGTCTGCAATGCTCTGCACGGAGCTACTTTAGCTAATTGCTCCCACTTTCAATATGTATCCAGATTGAGACTTAGAGTCATCTGGATTGGTGTAAAAGCTTGCACCACTGCAACTCTTTACGATGAACTCTTTTATCACCTCCATAACCGAGAAACATTTTCTTAGTCCTTTCTAAGGATATTCTTGACCGCTGTCCAGTGATCTACTCCTAGATAAAAATTGTACTCCTTGCCAAATTCAGAGCAAGGTATACAATAGGTCTGGTACATAGCATAGCATACTTTATAGAACTTATGACTATAGCATAGGGAATGACTTTCATTCTCTTTCTATTTTCTGTCGTGGTCGGGATTGGAGTGTTACTGAACTTCACACCTTGCAACACAGGCAAGAACTCCTTCTTTGACTGTTTCATTTTGAACTACTTCAAAATCTTATCAAGGTATGTACTCATTGAAAAATCTTATCAAGCGTCTTGATCTATCTCTATAGATCTTGATGCTCAATGTGTAAGTAGCTTTACCGAGGTCTTTCTTTGAAAAACTCCTTTCAAACACTCCTTTATGCTTTCCAGAAAATTCTACATTATTTCTGATCAACAATATGTCATTCACATATACTTATCAGAAAGACTGTAGTACTCCCACTCACTTTCCTATAAATACAAGCTTCACCGCAAGTCTGTACAAAACTATATGCTTTGATCAACTCATCAAAGCATATATTCCAACTTCGAGATGCTTGCACCAGTCCATGGATGGATCACTGGAGCTTGCACACTTTGTTAGCACCTTTAGGATTGACAAAACCTTCTGGTTGCATCATATACAACTCTTCTTTAATAAATCCATTAAGGAATGCAGTTTTTGACATCCATTTGCCAAATTTCATAAAATGTGGCAATTGCTAACATGTTTCGAACAGACTTAAGCATTGATACGAGTGAGAAAATCTCATCGTATTCAACACCTTGAACTTGTCGAAAAACTTTTTGCGACAAGTCGAGCTTTGTAGATAGTAACACTACTATCAGCGTCTGTCTTCCTCTTGAAGATCCATTTATACAATATGGCTTGCCGATCATCGGGCAACTCCACCAAAGTCCACACTTTGTTCTCATACATGGATCACATCTCAGATTTCACGGCCTCAAGCCATTTCGTGGAATCTTGGCTCATCATCGCTTCCTCATAGTTCGTAGGTTCATCATGGTCTAGTAACATGACTTCCAGAACAAGATTACCATACCACTCTGGTGCGGACTGTACTTTGGAAGACCTATGAGGTTCTGTAGTAACTTAATCTGAAGTTTCAGGATCTTCATCATTAGCTTCCTCACTAATTGGTGTAGGAATCACTGGAACTGATTTCTGTGATGAACTACTTTCCAATTCGGGAGAAGGTACAATTACCTTATCAAGCTCTACTTTCCTCCCACTCACTTCTTTCGAGAGAAACTCCTTCTCTAGAAAGGATCCATCTTAGCAACGAATATCTTGCCTTCGGATCTATGATAGAAGGTGTACCCAACAGTTTCCTTTGGGTATTCTATGAAGATGCACTTCTCCGATTTGGGTTCGAGCTTATCAGGTTGAAACTTTTTCACATAAGCATCACAGCCCCAAACTTTATGAAACGACAATTTGGTTTCTTGCCAAACCACAGTTCATAAGGCGTAATCTCAACAGATTTTGATGGTGCCCTATTTAAAGTGAATGCAGCTATCTCTAATGCATAACCCCAAAACAATAGTGGTAAATTGGTAAGATACATCATAGATCGCACCATATCCAATAAAGTGCGGTTACGACGGTCGGAGACACCATTATGCTGTGGTGTTCCATGTGGCTTGAGCTGTGAAACTATTCCACATTGTTTTTTAAATGAAGGCCAAACTCGTAACTCAAATATTCTCTTCTACGATCAGATTGTAGAAACTTTATTTTCTTGTTACGATGATTCTCCACTTCACTCTGAAATTCTTTGAACTTTTCAAATGTTTTAGACTTATGCTTCATTAAGTAGACATAACGATAACGATCAGAAAAATAACGATACCCGCCACGAGCATCAACACTCATTGGACCGCATACATCGGTATATATTATTTCCAACAAGTCAGTAGCTCGTTCCATTGTTCCGGAGAACGGAGTTTTAGTCATCTTGACCAAAAGGCACGGTTCGCAAGCATCAAATGATTCATAATCAAGTGATTCCAAAAGTCCATCTTTATGGACTTTCTTCATGCGCTTTACACCGATATGACCCAAACGGCAGTGCCACAAATATGTTGCACTATCATTATCAACTTTGCATATTTTGGCATCAATATTATGAATATGTGTATCACCATGATCAAGATTCAATAAACCATCAACATTGGGTGTATGACCATAGAAGGTTTTATTCATGTAAACAAAATAACAATTTACTCTCTTTCTTAGATGAATAATCGAATCGCAAAAACCATGATCTAATCATATTTTTGCTCAACGCAAACACCAAATAACATTTATTTATGTTCAACACTAATCTCGAAAATATAGGGAGTGTGTGATGATGATCATATCAATCTTGGAACCACTTCCAACACACATCATCACTTCACCCTCAACTAGTCTCTGTTTATTCTGTAACTCCTGTTTCGTGTTACTAATCTTAGCAACTGAACAAGTATCAAATACCCAGGGGTTAATATAAACACTAGTAAGGTACACATCAATAACCTGTATATCAAATATACCCTTGTTCACTTTGCCATCCTTCTTATCTACCAAATATGCAGGGCATTTCCACTTCCAGTGACCATTTCCTTTGCAATAGAAGCACTTAGTTTCAGGCTTTGGTCCAGCTTTGGGATTCTTCGCGGGAGTGACAACTTGCTTGCCATTCTACTTGAAGTTCCCTTTCTTTCCATTTTCCCTTTTCTTGAAACTAGTGGTATTGTCAATCATCAACACTTGATGCTCTTTCTTGATTTCTACCTTCGCTGATTTCAGCATCACGAAGAGCTCGGGAATCATTTTCGTCATCCCTTGCATACTATAGTTCATCACGAAGTTCCAGTAACTTGGTGATGGTGACTAGAGAACTCTGTCAATCACTATCTTATCTGGAAGATGAACTCCCACTTGATTTAAGCGATTGTAGTACCCAGACAATCTGAGCGCATGCTCGTTGCTTGAGCTATTCTCCTCCATCTTTTAGCTATAGAACTTGTTAGAGACTTCATATCTCTCAACTCGGGTATTTGCTTGAAATATTAACTTCAACTCCTGGAACATCTCATATGGTCCATGACGTTCAAAACGTCTTTGAAGTCCCGATTTTAAGCCGTTAAGCATGGTGCACTAAACTATCAAGTAGTCATCATATTGAGCTAGCCAAACGTTCATAATGTCTGCATCTGCTCTTGCAATAGGTCTGTCACCTAGCGATGCATCAAGGACATAATTCTTTTGTGCAGCAATGAGGAAAAACCTCAGATCACAGACCCAGTCCGTATCATTGCTACTATCATCTTTCAACTTAGTTTTCTCTAGGAACACATATAAAACATAGGGAAGCAATAACGCGAGCTATTGATCTACAACATTATTTGCAAAATACTATTAGGATTAAGTTCATGATAAGTTAAAGTTCACTTAATCCTATTACTTAAGAACTCCCACTTAGATAGACATCCATCTAATCATCTAAGTGATCACGTGATCCAAATCAACTAAACCATGTCCGATCATCACGTGAGATGGAGTAGTTTTCAATGGTGAACATCACTATGTTGATCATTTATACTATATGATTCACGCTCGACCTTTCAGTCTCTAGTGTTCCAAGGCCATATCTGTATACGCTAGGCTCGTCAAGTTTAACCCGAGTATTCTACGTGTGCAAAATTGGCTTGCACCCGTTGTAGATGAACGTAGAGCTTATCATACTCGATCATCACGTGGTGTCTTGGCACGACGAATTTTGGCAATGGTGCATACTTAGGGAGAACACTTTTACCTTGAAATTTAGTGAGAGATCATGTTATAAGGCTACTGTCAATCAAAGCAAATAAGATGCATAAAGAATAAACATCACATGCAATCAATATAAGTGATATGATATGGCCATCATCATCTTGTGCTTGTGATCTCCATCTCCAAAGCGCCGTCATGATCACCATCATCACCGGCGCGACACCTTGATCTCCATCATAGCATCATTGTCGTCTCGCCAACTATTGCTTCTACGACTATCGCTACCGTTTAGTGATAAAGTAAAGCAATTACAAGGCGATTGCATTGCATACAATAAAGCGACAACCATGTAGCTCCTGCCAGTTGCCGATAACTCTGTTACAAAACATGATCATCTCATACAATAAAATTTAGCATCATGTCTTGACCATATCACATCACAACATGCCCTGCAAAAACAAGTTAGACGTCCTCTACTTTGTTGTTGCAAGTTTTACGTGGCTGCTACGGGCTGAGCAAGAAGCGTTCTTACCTACGCATCAAAACCAGAATGATAGTTCATCAAGTTAGTGCTATTTTAACCTTCTCAAGGACCGGGCGTAGTCACACTCGGTTCAACTAAAGTTGGAGAAACTGACACCCGCTAGCCACCTGTGTGCAAAGCACGTCGGTAGAACTAGTCTCGCATAAGCATACATGTAATGTGGGTCCGGGCGACTTCATCCAACAATACCGCCGAACCAAAGTATGACATGATGGTAAGCAGTATGACTTGTATCGCCCACAACTCACTTGTGTTCTACTCGTGCATATAACATCTACGCATAAACCTGGCTCGGATGCCACTGTTTGGGAACGTAGTAATTTCAAAAATTTCTTGTGCACACGCAAGATCATGGTGATGCATAGCAACGAGAGGGGAGAGTGTCGTCCACGTACCCTCGTAGACCGTAAGCGGAAGCATTAGCACAACAACGGGGTTGATGTAGTCGTACGTTGATGTCTACTACACAACCTTCTTCTTGTAGACGTTGTTGGGCCTGCTTGTGCACAGGTTTGTAGGACAGTAGCAAATTTCCCTCAAGTGGATGACCTAAGGTTTATCAATCCGTGGGAGGCGTAGGATGAAGATGGTCTCTCTCAAGCAACCCTACAACCAAATAAGAAAGAGTATCTTGTGTCCCCAACACACCCAATACAATGGTAAATTGTATAGGTGCACTAGTTCGGCGAAGAGATGGTGATACAAATGCAATATGGATGGTAGATAAAGGTTTTTGTAATCTGTAATTATAAAAACAGCAAGGTAACTAATGATAAAAGTGAGCAAAAACAGTATTACAATGATGGGAAACAAGGCCTAGAGTTCATACTTTCACTAGTGCAAGTTCTCTCAACAATAATAACATAGATAGATCATATAACAATCCGTCAACATGCAACAAAGAGTCACTCCAAAGCCACTAATAGCGGAGAACAAACGAAGAGATTATGATAGGGTACGAAACCACCTCAAACTTATCCTTTCTGTTCTATCTATTCAAGAGTTCATAGTAAAATAACATGAAGCTATTCTTTCCGCTCAATCCATCATAGAGTTCATACTAGAATAACACCTTAAGACACAAATCAACCAAAACCCTACTGTCACCTAGATACTCCATTGTCTCCTCAAGTATCCGTGGGCATGATTATACAATATGCATCACACAATCTCAGATTCATCTATTCAACCAACACAAAGTACTTCAAAGAGTGCCCCAAAGTTTCTACCGGAGAGTCAAGACGAAATCGTGTGCCAACGCCTATGCATAGGTTCATGGGCGGAACCCGCAAGTTGATCACCAAAACATACATCAAGTGGCACATGATATCCCATTGTCACCACAGATAATCACAGCAAGACATACATCAAGTGTTCTCAAATCATTAAAGACTCAATCCGATAAGATAACTTCAAGAGGAAAACTCAATTCATCACAAGAGAGTAGAGGAGGAGAAACATCATAAGATCCAACTATAATAGCAAAGCTTGCGATACATCAAGATCGTGCCACAGAGAGAACACGAGAGAGAGAGAGAGAGAGAGAGAGATCAAACACATAGCTACTGGTACATACCCTCAGCCCCGAGGGTGAACTACTCCCTCCTCGTCATGGATAGCGCCGGGATGATGAAGATGGCCACCGGTGATGGGTTCCCCCCCTCCGACAGGGTGCCGGAATGGGCACCCGAGAGGTTTTTGGTGGCTACAGAGGCTTGCAGCGGTGGAACACCCGATCTATCTTGATATTCGATGTTTTTAGGGTACGTAGGCTTATATAGGCGAAAGAAGTCGGTCGGGGGAGCCTCGAGGGGCCCACGAGAGGGTAGGGCGCACCCCCTATCTCGTGGCCTCCTCGAGGATCTTCTGACATGAACTCCAAGTCTCGCAGATCATATTCTTCCTAAAAATCACGCTCCCGAAGGTTTTATTCCGTTTGGACTCCGTTTGATATTCTTTTCCTCGAAATTCTGAAACAGGCAATAAAATAGCAATATGGGCTGACCCTCTGGTTAATAGGTTAGTTCCAAAAGTAATATAAAAGTGTATAATAAAGCCCATAATCATTCAAAACAGATAATAAAATAGCATGAATGCTTCATAAATTATAGATACGTTGGAGACGTATCAGCATCCCCAAGCTTAATTCCTACTCGTCCTCGAGTAGATAAATGATAAAAGAAAGAATTTATGAAGTGTGAATGCTAAAAGGTGCACAAGTTTGATCAATGATAATTTCAATCACCTTTTATAGCATGATTATATGCCATAACAGTAGTTCATCTCATAAAACTTCTCAAGATCAAGTAACAAGCTATTCACATGTTAAAGCATAGACCATAAAATTTCTTGAAAACTAGCAAACTTCATTCTTAGTCATCAAACAATTGCAATTCATCTTATATTCAGGAATAGCAAACTACACATACTCAACTGTCATATAGTCTTCTACAATTGCTAACACTCACGCAATACTAATGGTTATGGAGTTTTAATCGGACACTGAGAAAGATAGGGGCTTATAGTGTTGCCTCCCAACATATTCACCTTTGGGTGATTTCAACAATAATAGTTCATGCTAACTTACATCCAATTGG
>NC_041383.1:730184878-730210804 GCF_002162155.2 Triticum dicoccoides
ATATCAGGATCACCCCAACACAAAGTGCTTGCCAAAGGATAAAATGAAAAAGGGAAAGGTGAAGATCACGTTGACTCTTGCATAAAGTAAAAGACATAAGGTAAAAGATAGGCCCTTCGCAGAGGGAAGCATAGGTTGTCATGCACTTTTACGGTTGGATACACAAAATCTTAATGCGAAAGAATGTCACTTTATATTGCCACTTGTATATGGACCTTTATTATGCAGTCCGTCGCTTTTATTGCTTCCATAACAAGATCGTACAGAGCTTATTTTCTCCGCACTAATAAGTCATGCATGTTTAGAGAGCAATTTTTATTGCTTGCACCGATGACAACTTACTTGAAGGATCTTACTCAATCCATAGGTAGGTATGGTTGACTCTCATGGCAAAAACTGGGTTTAAGGATATTCAGAAGCACAAGTAGTATCTCTACTTGGTGCAAGGAATTTTGGCTAGCATGAGGTGGAAAGGCAAGCTCAACATGTTTGAATGATCCATGACAATATACTTTAACTGAGATGTGAGAAAACATAACCCATTACGTTGTATTCCTTGTCCAACATCAACTCTTTAGCATGTCATACTTAATGAGTGCTCACAATTATAAAAGATGTCTATGATAGTATATTTATATGTGAAATCTCTCTTCCTTCAATATTCTTTCATGAATTGTTCAAATGGCCAATACAATGCTTGCTAACCTTCAATAAATTTACAACCTCTACTTCTTAGATGTGAAGTCATTACTCCCCATGGAATAAGCAAATGAGACATATATAATTTTAGATTTATGACATTCAACTCATTCAACCATTTACTCTTAGGATATAAGTGAAGCACACGAGTAAATGACAAACTACTCCAACAAGATATAAGTGAAGATCAATGAGTAGCTAAATAATTGCGTAACTATGTGAAGAGTCTCTCTCATTTAAGAATTTTAGATATTGGTATTGTATTCAAACAGCAAGCAAAACAAAATAAAAATACATTCCAAGGACAGCACAACTCATGTGAAGAAGCAAAAACTTAGGCTCAACCGATACTAACCGATAGTTGTTGAAGAAGAAAGGTGGGATGCCTACCGGGGCATCCCCAAGCTTAGATGCTTGAGACTTCTTGAAATATTATCTTGGGGTGCCTTGGGCATCCCCAAGCTTGAACTTTTGTGTCTCCTTAATTCCTCTCATATCATGGTTTCTCTTTTTATCAAAAGCTTCATCCACAACAAACTCAACAAGAACTCGTGAGATAGGTTAGTATAAACCAATGCAAAACCTTATCATTTTCTAATGTAGAAAATCACAAAAATTATTATTCAACATTGCATACTAAATGTCTCTGCATATTTAATACTCCTATCCTCAAATAGAATCATTAAACAAGCAAACATATGCAAACAATGCAAACATAACAGCAATCTGCCAAAATAGTACAGTCTGTAAAGAATGCAAAATTCATCATACTTCCCTAACTCCAAAAATTATGATAAAAATACTATGCTGTATAAGATTTATCATAGCTCATTATGAAAAATGTTTCAACATTATATCATTTTCTGAGTTTTCTATAGAATTTTGCAACAGCGGTAGACTTTCTGTTTTCAAACAGCAACATGTATACTAGCAAAATAAGCATGGTAAAGGCTATCCTTGCCATTTTTATTGAAAATAAAGAGGAAAACATTATTATAAATAACAGCAAGCAAATACTAACAAAATAAAATGACGCTCCAAGCAAAACACATATCATGTGGCGAGTAAAAATATAGCTCCAAGTAAAGTTACCGGTGAACGAAGACGAAAGAGGGGATGCCTTCAGGGGAATCCCCAAGCTTAGGCTCTTGGTTGTACTTGAATATTACCTTGGGGTGCCTTGGGAATCCCCAAGCTTAGGATCTTTCCACTCCTTATTCCATAGTCCATCGAATCTTTACCCAAAACTTGAAAACTTCAACCACACAAAACTCAACACAAAACTCGTAAGCTCCGTTAGTATAAGAAAATAAAACCACAACTTAAGTACTGTAATGAACTCATTCTAAATTCATATTGGTGTAATATCTACTGTATTCTAACTTCTCTATGGTTCATACCCTCCGATACTACTCATAGATTCATCAAAACGAGCAAACAACACAATGAAAACAGAATCTGTCAAAAACAGAACAGTCTGTAGTAATCTGTATCAATCGTATACTTCTGGAACTCAAACAATTCTGAAATAAATTTCTTGACCTGAGGAATTTGTCTATTAATTATCTTCAAAAATAATCAACCTAAAAGCACTCTCCAGTAAAAAATGGCAGCTATTCTCGTGAGCGCTAAAGTTTCTGTTTTTTACAGCAAGATCATATAAACTTCACCCAAGCCTTCCCAAAGGTTCTACTTGACACTTTATTGAAACAAAAGCTATAAAACATGATTACTACAGTAGCATAATCATGTGGACACACAAAAACAGTAAGGGTAAATATTTTGTTGTCTCCCAACAAGCGTTTTTCTTAAATGCCTTTCTAGCTAGGCATGATGATGGCAATGATGCTCACATAAAAGATAAGAATTGAAACATAACGGGAGCATCATGAAGCATATGACTAGCACCTTTAAATATAACCCACTTCCTATGCATAGGGATTTCGTGAGCAAACGACTTATGGGAACAATAATTAACTAGCATGGGAAGGTAAAACAAGCATAGCTTCAACATTTTAAGCACGTAGAGAGGAAACTTGACATTATTGCAATTCCTACAAGCATATGTTCCTCTCTCATAATAATTTTCAGTAGCATCATGAATTAATTCAACAATATAACCAGCACCTAAAGTATTCTTTTCATGGTCTACAAGCATATAAAATTTACTACTCTCCACATAAGCAAAATTCTTCTCGTTCGGAATGGTGGGAGTATCATAAGAGATTTGAATACTATAAATTTTTTCCACATTAAAAGAGTAATGTTCAGAAAAAGCGTAATCATACTCATGACAAGTTTTATAAATATAATCATCACTACTCTTTATAGCATAAGTTTCATCACAATAATCATCAAAAGTAGCAACTTCGTTCTCATCATAATCGATTGAAACCTCTCCCAAGATAGTGGAATCATCACTAAATAAAGTTGACACTCTTCCGAATCCACTTTCATAAATATTATAAGATTCAACATCCTCCAAAATAGTGGGATCACTACTTCCTAAAGTTGACACTCTTCCAAACCCACTTTCATCAATATAATCATCATAGGTACAAGGCATGCTATCATCATAACAACTTTGCATATCAAAACTTGGGAGGCTAAAAATATCATCTTCATTAAACATAGCATCACCAAGCTTGGGACAAATATTAATTTCAGCAAATATATTCTCAAATATTTCATACTCATCAAACATAGCTTCCCCAAGCTTGGGCCTTTTCATATCATAAGCATAATCACTCTCATCATTAAAAATATGGATAGCACCAATAGTATAGCAATCATCATCACAATGAGTAGTAGGGGAAACATCATTTGGGAGGGATACCTTTCTACCTTTGTTGCTCCTAATTTTCTTTTTCTTCTTCACATTACATGTGGGATCAACCTTCCTCTTTGAGCTCCTTATTGACCAGATTGGTTGAATAGAAAGCTCCTCCTCGTTACCTGTTTCATTATAAGAAATAATAGGAGGATATTGGGAAGTCTCTTACCTTTCATTAGTATTCTCATAATCTTCTATTTGCTTTATTTTCTTTAGGTAATTGGCAATATAAGGATTTTCAATGCAATTTACCGCACAAAACAAATAAATCTTCTCTAAATCAATTTCAAGGAAATGCTCAAGATTAAATTTTGGAATAAGCTTAGTTGCACGTTTCAATTCTTCATAACCCAAAATCAAACTAAGTTCATTGTAATGAGCAAGGGAGATCAAATCATCACAATTTTTGGACACGATTCGATCATGAAACAATTTGCATTGGAGATGTAAATGATCACGTTCATTGCAAAGTTCACAACGGTAAAGATATCTTAAATTCTCAGCACCCTTATCTAGCCTTTCTTGCAACCCTTTAGTTTCTAAGTACTTATGCCTCTTGCACTATCTATTTTCTCTATTTGGTGTGTCCATGCAAACCCAATCTACTCCACAAAAATCAACATGCTTATAAGAGACATTTTCATCATAACTAGTGCAATCATCATTAGTACTATGGATATTCAAAGAGTTCATACTAACAAGATTGCAATCATGCTCATCATTCAGAGATTTGGTAAAAACATTCTACAGATTTCTTCTTCTAGCACTTGAGCACAATTTTCCTTTTCATCATACTCACGGAAGATATTAAAAAGATGAAGCGTATGAGACAAACTTAACTCCATTTTTTTGTAGTTTTCTTTTATTAACTAAACTAGTGATAAAACAAGAAACAAAAAGATTCGATTGCAAGATCTAAAGATATACCTTCAAGCACTCACCACCCCGACAATGGCGCCAGAAAAGAGCTTGATGTCTACTACACAACCTTCTTCTTGTAGACGTTGTTGGGCCTGCAAGTGCATAGGTTTGTAGGACAGTAACAAATTTCCCTCAAGTGGATGACCCAAGGTTTATCAATCCGTGGGAGGCGTAGGATGAAGATGGTCTCTCTCAAGCAACCCTGCAACCAAATAACAAAGAGTCTCTTGTGTCCCTAACACACCCAATACAATGGTAAATTGTATAGGTGCACTAGTTCGGCGAAGAGATGGTGATACAAGTGCAATATGGATGGTAGATAAAGGTTTTTGTAATCTGAAATTATAAAAACAGCAAGGTAACTAATGATAAAAATGAGCACAAACGGTATTGCAATGATAGTAAACAAGGCCTAGAGTTCATACTTTCACTAGTGCAAGTTCTCTCAACAATAATAACATAGATAGATCATATAAAAATCCCTCAACATGCAACAAAGAGTCACTCCAAAGCCACTAATAGCGGAGAACAAATGAAGAGATTATGGTAGGGTACGAAACCACCTCAAAGTTATCCTTTCTGTTCTATCTATTCAAGAGTTCGTAGTAAAATAACATGAAGCTATTCTTTCCGCTCAATCCATCATAGAGTTCATACTAGAATAACACCTCAAGACACAAATCAACTAAAACCCTAATGTCACCTAGATACTCCATTGTCACCTCAAGTATCCATGGGCATGATTATACGATATGCATCACACAATCTCAAATTCATCTATTCAACCAACACAAAGTACTTCAAAGAGTGCCCCAAAGTTTCTACCGGAGAGTCAAGACGAAAACGTGTGCCAACACCTATGCATAGGTTCATGGGCGGAACCTGCAAGTTGATCACCAAAACATACATCAAGTCGCACATGATATCCCATTGTCACCACAGATAATCATGGCAAGACATACATCAAGTGTTCTCAAATCATTAAAGACTCAATCTGATAAGATAACTTCAAGAGGAGAACTCAATTCATCACAAGAGAGTAGAGGGGGAGAAACATCATAAGATCCAACTATAATAGCAAAGCTCGCGATACATCAAGATCGTGCCATAGAGAGAACACGAGAGAGAGAGATCAAACACATAGCTACTGGTACATACCCTCAGCCCCGAGGGTGAACTACTCCCTCCTCGTCATGGATAGCGCCGGGATGATGAAGATGGCCACCGGTGATGGGTTCCCCCCCTCCGGCAGGGTGCCGGAATGGGCTCCTGAGAGGTTTTTGGTGGCTACAGAGGCTTGCGGTGGCGAAAGTCCCGATCTATCTTGATATTCGATGTTTTTAGGGTACGTAGGCTTATATAGGCGAAAGAAGTCGGCCGGGGGAGCCTCGAGGGGCCCATGAGAGGGTAGGGCGTGCCTAGGGGGGTGGGCACGCCCCCCTTGTCATGGCCTCCTCGAGGATCTTCTGACGTGAACTCCAAGTCTCCCGGATCATATTCTTCCTAAAAATCATGCTCTCGAAGGTTTCATTCCGTTTGGACCCCGGTTGATATTCCTTTTCCTCGAAATATTGAAACAGGCAATAAAACAGCAATATGGGCTGGGCCTCCGGTTAATTGGTTAGTCCCAAAAGTAATATAAAAGTGTATAATAAAGCCCATAATCATTTAAAACAGATAATAAAATAGCATGAATGCTTCATAAATTATAGATATGTTGGAGACGTATCAACATCCGCAAGCTTAATTCCTACTCGTCCTCGAGTAGGTAAATGATAAAAGAAAGAATTTATGAACTGTGAATGCTAGAAGGTGCACAAGTTTGATCAATGATAATTTCAATCACCTTTTCTAGCATGATTATATGCCATAACAGTAGTTCATCTCATAAAACTTCTCAAGATCAAGTAACAAGCTATTCACATGTTAAAGCATAGACCATAAACTTTCTTGAAAACTAGCAAACTTCATTCTTAGTCATCAAACAATTGCAATTCATCTTATTTTCAGGAATAGCAAACTCTACATACTCAACTATCATATTGTTGGGGAACGTTGCATAAAATAAAATTTTCCTATGTTCACCAAGATCCATCTATGAGTTCATCTAGCAACGAGAGAGAGAGATGCATCTACATACCCTTGTAGATCGCGTGTGGAAGCGTTCAAGAGAACGGGGTTGAGGTAGTCGTTCTCGTCGTGATCCTATCACCGGAGATCCTAGCGCCGAACGGACGGCACCTCCGTGTTCAACACACGTACGGTCAGCGTGACGTCTCCTCCGTCTTGATCCAGCAAGGGGGAAGGAGAGGTTGATGAAGATCCAGCAGCACGACGGCGTGGTGGTGGATGCAGCAGGGCTTCGGCAGGGCTTCGCCAAGCAACTACGGGAGGAGGAAGAGGTGTAGCAGGGGGAGGGAGGCGCCAAGACTCAGGGTGCGGCTGCCCTCCCTCCCCCCTCCTTTATATAGGCCCCCTGGGGGGCGCCGGCCCTGGAGATGGGAATCTCCCAAGGGGGCGCCGGCCAGGGGGGGTGGAGTGCCCCCCAAGGCAAGTGGTGCGCCCCCCCACCCTAGAGTTTCCAACCCTAGGCGCAGGGGGGGGGGGCAAGGCGGGGGGCACACCAGCCCACTAGGGGCTGGTTCCCCTCCCACTTCAGCCCATGGGGCCCTCCGGGATAGGTGGCCCCACGCGGTGGACCCTCGGGACCCTTCCGGTGGTCCCGGTACAATACCGGGTGACCCCGAAACTTTCCCAATGGCCGAAACAGCACTTCCTATATATAATTCTTTACCTCCGGACCATTCCGGAACTCCTCGTGATGTCCGGGATCTCATCCGGGACTCCGAACAACATTCGGTTTGCTGCATACTCATATTCATACAACCCTAGCGTCACTGAACCTTAAGTGTGTAGACCCTACGGGTTCGGGAGACATGCAAACATGACCGAGACGGCTCTCCGGTCAATAACCAACAGCAGGATCTGGATACCCATGTTGGCTCCCACATACTCCTTGATGATCTCATCGGATGAACCACGATGTCGAGGATTCAAGCAACCCCGTATACTATTCCCTTTGTCAGACAGTATGTTACTTGCCCGAGATTCGATCGTCGGTATCCCAATACCTCGTTCAATCTCGTTGCTGGCAAGTCACTTTACTCGTACCGTAATGCATGATCCCGTGACGAGACACTTGGTCACTTTGAGCTCATTATGATGATGCACTACCAAGTGGGCCCAGTGATACCTCTCCGTTATACGGAGTGACAAATCCTAGTCTCAATCCGTGTCAACCCAACAGACACTTTCGGAGATACCTGTAGTGCACCTTTATAGTCACCCAGTTACGTTGTGACGTTTGGTACACCCAAAGCACTCCTATGGTATCCGGGAGTTACACGATCTCATGGTCTAAGGAAGAGATACTTGACATAGGAAAAGCTCCAGAAAAACGAACTACACGATCTTGTGCTATGCTTAGGATTGGGTCTTGTCCATCACATCATTCTCCTAATGATGTGATCCCGCTATCAACGACATCCAATGTCCATAGTCAGGAAACCATGACTATCTGTTGATCAACGAGCTAGTCAACTAGAGGCTCACTAGGGACATGTTTTGGTCTAAGTATTCACACGTGTATTACGATTTCCGGATAATACAATTATAGCATGAATAAAAGACAACTATCATGAACAAAGAAATATAATAATAATCCTTTTATTATTGCCTCTAGGGAATATTTCCAACAGTCTCCCACTTGCACTAGAGTCAATAATCTAGTTACATTGTGATGGATCGAACACCCATAGAGTTCTGGTGTTGATCATGTTTTGCTCGCGGAAGAGGTTTAGTCTACGGATTTGTGACATTCAGATCCGTATGTACTTTGCAAATATCTATGTCTCCATCTTGAACATTTTCACGGATGGAGTTGAAACGACGCTTGATGTGCCTAGTCTTCTTGTGAAACCTGGGCTCCTTGGCAGGGGCAATAGCTCCAGTGTTGTCACAGAAGAGAGTGATCGTCCCCGACGCATTGGGTATGACTCCTAGGTCGGTGATGAACTCCTTCATCCATATTGCTTCATGCGCTGCCTCCGAGGCTGCCATGTACTCCGCTTCACATGTAGATCCCGCCACGACGCTCTGCTTGCAACTGCACCAGCTTACTGCTCCATGATTCAACATATACACGTATCCGGTTTGTGACTTAGAGTCATCCAGATCTGTGTCGAAGCTCGCATCGATGTAACCCTTTACGACGAGCTCTTCATCACCTCCATAAACGAGAAACATGTCCTTTGTCCTTTTCAGGTACTTCAGGATATTCTTGACCGCTGTCCAGTGTTCCTTGCCGGGATTACTTTGGTACCTTCCTACCAAACTTACGGCAAGGTTTACATCATGTCTGGTACACAGCATGACATACATAATAGATCCTATGGATGAGGCATAGGGGATGACACTCATCTCTTTTTTATCTTTTGCCATGGTCGGGCATTGAGCCGAGCTCAATCTCACACCTTGCAATACTGGCAAGAACCCTTTCTTGGACTGATCCATTTTGAACTTCTTCAAAATCTTATCAAGGTATGTGCTTTGTGAAAGACCTATGAGGCGTCTTGATCTATCCCTATAGATCTTGATGCCTAATATGTAAGCAGCTTCTCCAAGGTCCTTCATTGAAAAACACTTATTCAAGTAGGCCTTAATGTTGTCCAAGAATTCTATATCATTTACCATCAAAAGTATGTCATCTACATATAATATGAGAAATGCTACAGAGCTCCCACTCACTTTCTTGTAAACGCAGGCTTCTCCATAAGTCTGCATAAACCCAAACGCTTTGATCATCTCATCAAAGCGAATGTTCCAACTCCGAGATGCTTGCACCAGCCCATAAATGGATCGCTGGAGCTTGCACACCTCGTTAGCATTCTTAGGATTGACAAAACCTTCCGGCTGCATCATATATAGCTCTTCCTTAAGATAACCGTTAAGGAATGCCATTTTGACGTCCATCTGCCATATCTCATAATCATAGTATGCGGAAATTGCTATCATGATTCAGACGGACTTAAGCTTCGCTACGGGAGAGAAAGTCTCATCGTAGTCAACTCCTTGAACTTGCCGATAACCCTTAGCGACAAGTCGAGATTTATAGATGGTGACATTACCATCCGCGTCCGTCTTCTTCTTAAAGATCCATTTGTTTTCTATCGCTCTTCGATCATCGGGCAAGTCAGTCAAAGTCCATACTTTGTTTTCATACATGGATTCTATCTCGGATTGCATGGCTTCTAGCCATTTGTTGGAATCTGGGCCCGCCATCGATTCTTCATAGTTCAAAGGTTCACCGTTGTCTAACAACATGATTTCCAGGACAGGGTTGCCATACCACTCTGGTGTGGAACGTGTCCTTGTTGACCTACGAAGTTCAGTAGCAACTTGATCCAAAGTACCTTGATCATCATCATTAATTTCCTCTCCAGTCGGTGTAGGCACCACAGGAACATTTTCCTGAGCTGCACTACTTTCTGACACAAGAGGTAGTACTTCATCGAGTTCTACTTTCCTCCCACTTACTCCTTTCGAGAGAAACTCTTTTTCCAGAAAGGATCCGTTCTTGGCAACAAAGATCTTGCCTTCGGATCTAAGGTAGAAGGTATACCCAATGGTTTCCTTAGGTATCCTATGAAGACGCATTTTTCCGACTTGGGTTCGAGCTTTTCAGGTTGAAGTTTCTTGACATAAGCATCACATCCCCAAACTTTTAGAAACGACAGCTTAGGTTTCTTCCCAAACCATAATTCATACGGTGTCGTCTCAACAGATTTAGACGGTGCCCTATTTAAAGTGAATGTAGCTATCTCTAGAGCGTATCCCCAAAATGATAGCGGTAAATCGGTAAGAGACATCATAGATCGCACCATATCCAATAGAGTGCGATTACGACGTTCGGACACACCGTTACACTGAGGTGTTCCAGGCGGCGTGAGTTGTGAAACGATTCCACATTTTCTTAAGTGTGTACCAAATTCGTGACTTAAATATTCTCCTCCATGATCTGATCGTAAGAATTTTATCTTTCGTTCACGTTGATTCTCTACCTCATTCTGAAATTCCTTGAACTTTTCAAAGGTCTCAGACTTGTGTTTCATCAACTAGACATACCCATATCTACTCAAGTCGTCAGTGAGAGTGAGAACATAACGCTCATTGGACCGCACACATCGGTATGTATGATTTCCAATAAGTTGGTTGCTCGCTCCATTGTTCCGGAGAACGGAGTCTTGGTCATTTTGCCCACGAGGCATGGTTTGCATGTCTCAAATGATTCATAATCGAGAGACTCTAAAAGTCCATCAGCATGGAGCTTCTTCATGCGCTTGACACCAATGTGACCAAGGCGGCAGTGCCACAAGTATGTGGGACTATCGTTATCAACTTTACATCTTTTGGTATTCACACTATGAATATGTGTAATATTACGCTCGAGATTCATTAATAATAAACCATTGACCATCGAGGCATGACCATAAAACATATCTCTCATATAAATAGAACAACCATTATTCTCGGATTTAAATGAGTAGCCATCTCGTATTAAACGAAATTCAGATACAATGTTCATGCTCAAACTTGGCACTAAATAACAATTATTGAGGTTCATAACTAATCCCGTGGGTAAATGTAGAGGTAGTGTGCCGACGGCGATCACATCGACCTTGGAACCATTCCCGACGCGCATCGTCACCTCGTCCTTCGCTAGTCTCCGCTTATTCCGCAGCTCCTGCTGTGAGTTACAAATGTGAGCAACGGCACCGGTATCAAATACCCAGGAGTTACTACGAGTACTGGTAAGGTACACATCAATTACATGTATATCACATATACCTTTAGTGTTGTCGGCCTTCTTATCCGCTAAGTATTTGGGGCAGTTCCGCTTCCAGTGACCCTTCCCTTTGCAATAAAAGCACTCAGTCTCAGGCTTGGGTCCATTCTTTGACTTCTTCCCGGCAACTGGCATACCGGGCACGGCAACATCTTTGCCGTCCTTCTTGAAGTTCTTCTTACCCTTGCCCTTCTTTAACTTGGTGGTTTTATTGACCATCAACACTTGATGTTCTTTCTTGATTTCAACCTCTGCTGACTTCAGCATTGAAAATACTTCAGGAATGGTCTTCACCATCCCCTACATATTGTAGTTCATCACAAAGCTCCTGTAGCTCGGTGGGAGCGACTGAAGGATTCTGTCAATGACCGCCTCGTCCGGGAGGTTAATGTCCAGCTGGGACAGGCGGTTGTGCAACCCAGACATTTTGAGTATGTGTTCACTGACAGAACTGTTTTCCTCCATCTTAGAACTATAGAACTTGTCGGAGACTTCATATCTCTCGACCCGGGCATGAGCTTGAAAAACCATTTTCAGCTCCTCGAACATCTCATATGCTCCGTATTGCTCAAAACGCTTTTGGAGCCCCGGTTCTAAGCTGTAAAGCATGCCGCACTGAACGAGGGAGTAATCATCAGCACGTGACTGCCAAGTGTTCATAACGTCTTGGTTCTCTGGGATGGGTGCTTCACCTAGCGGTCCTTCTAGGACATATGCTTTCTTGGCTGCTATGAGGATGATCCTCAGGTTCTGGACCCAGTCCGAATAGTTGCTGCCATCATCTTTCAGCTTGGTTTTCTCTAGGAACGTGTTGAAGTTCATGTTGACATGAGCGTTGGCCATTTGATCTACAAGACATATTTTGCAAAGATTTTAGACTAAGTTCATGATAATTAAGTTCATCTAATCAAATTATTTAATGAACTCACACTCAGATTTGACAACCCTCTAGTCATCTAAGTGTTACACGATCCGAATCGACTAGGTCGTGTCCGATCATCACGTGAGACGGACTAGTCATCATCGGTGAACATCTCCATGTTGATCGTATCTTCCATACGACTCATGTTCGACCTTTCGGTCACTTGTGTTCCGAGGCCATGTCTGTACATGCTAGGCTCGTCAAGTTAACCCTAAGTGTTTTGCATGTGTAAAACTGTCTTACACCCGTTTTATGTGAACATAATGATCTATCACACCCGATCATCACGTGGTGCTTCGAAACGACGAACTTTAGCAATGGTGCACAGTTAGGGGGAACACTTTCTTGAAATTACTATAAGGGATCATCTTATTTACTACCGCCGTTCTAAGTAAACAAGATGCATAAAACATAATAAACATCACATGCAATTATATAAAGTAGTGACATGATATGGCCAATATCATATAGCTCCTTCGATCTCCATCTTCGGGGCTCCATGATCATCTTCGTCACCGGCATGACACCATGATCTACATCATCATGATCTCCATCATCGTGCCTCCATGAAATTGCTCGCCAACTATTACTTCTACTACTATAGCTAACGGTTTAGCAATAAAGTAAAGTAATTACATGGCGTTAAATCATTGACACACAGGTCATACAATAATTAAGACAACTCCTATGGCTCCTGCCGGTTGTCATACTCATCGACATGCAAGTCGTGATTCCTATTACACAAACATGATCTCATACATCACAATATATCATTCATCATTCATCACAACTTCTGGCCATATCACATCACATGACAATTGCTGCAAAAACAAGTTAGACGTCCTCTAATTGTTGTTGCATCTTTTACGTGGCTGCAATTGGGTTCTAGCAAGAACGTTTTCTTACCTACGAATAACCACAACATGATTTTGTCAACTTATATTTACCCTTCATAAGGACCCTTTTCCTCGAATCCGCTCCAACTAAAGTAGGAGAGACAGACACCCGCTAGCCACCTTATGCAACTAGTGCATGTCAGTCGGTGGAACCTGTCTCACGTAAGCGTACGTGTAAGGTCGACTACTAGTGGCAAGCAAGTTGACAAGATCTACGCCCACAACAGATTTGTGTTCTACTCGTGCAATAGAGAACTACGCATAGACCTAGCTCATGATGCCACTGTTGGGGAACGTTGCGTAAAATAAAATTTTCCTACGTTCACCAAGATCCATCTATGAGTTCATCTAGCAACGAGAGAGAGAGAGATGCATCTACATACCCTTGTAGATCGCGTGGGGAAGCGTTCAAGAGAACGGGGTTGAGGTAGTCGTTCTCGTCGTGATCCTATCATCGGAGATCCTAGCGCCGAACGGACGGCACCTCCGCGTTCAACACACGTACGGCCAGCATGCCGTCTCCTCCGTCTTGATCCAGCAAGAGGGAAGGAGACGTTGATGAAGATCCAGCAGCACGACGGCGCGGTGGTGGATGCAGCAGGGCTCCGGCAAGGCTTCGCCAAGCAACTACGGGAGGAGGAAGAGGTGTAGCAGGGGGAGGGAGGCGCCAAGACTCAGGGTGCGGCTGCCCTCCCTCCTCCCTCCTTTATATAGGCCCCCTGGGGGGCGCCGGCCCTGGAGATGGGAATCTCCCAAGGGGGTGGCAGCCAGGGGGGGTGGAGTGCCCCCCAAGGCAAGTGGTGCGCCCCCACCCTAGGGTTTCCAACCCTAGGCGCAGGGGGGCCAAGGGGGGGGCGCACCAGCCCACTAGGGGCTGGTTCCCCTCCCACTTCAGCCCATGGGGCCCTCCGGGATAGGTGGACCCACCCGGTGGACCCCCGGGACCCTTCCGGTGGTCCCGGTACAATACCGGGTGACCCCGAAACTTTCCCGATGGCCAAAACATCATTTCCTATATATAATTCTTTACCTCCGGACCATTTCGGAACTCCTCGTGACGTCCGGGATCTCATCCGGGACTCCGAACAACATTCGGTTTGCTGCATACTCATATTCATACAACCCTAGCATCACCGAACCTTAAGTGTGTAGACCCTACGGGTTCGGGAGACATGCAGACATGACCGAGACGGCTCTCCGATCAATAACCAACAACAGGATCTGGATATCCATGTTGGCTCCCACATACTCCTCGATGATCTCATCGGATGAACCACGATGTCGAGGATTCAAGCAACCTCGTATACTATTCCCTTTGTCAGAGGGTATGTTACTTGCCCGAGATTCGATCGTCGGTATCCCAATACCTCGTTCAATCTCGTTGCCGGCAAGTCACTTTACTCGTACCGTAATGCATGATCCCGTGACCAGACACTTGGTAACTTTGAGCTCATTATGATGATGCACTACCGAGTGGGCCCAGTGATACCTCTCCGTTATACGGAGTGACAAATCCCAGTCTCGATCCGTGTCAACCCAACAGACACTTTCGGAGATACCTGTAGTGCACCTTTATAGTCACCCAGTTACGTTATGACGTTTGGTACACCCAAAGCACTCCGACGGTATCCGGGAGTTACACGATCTCATGGTCTAAGGAAGAGATACTTGACATAGGAAAAGCTCTAGCAAAATGAACTACACGATCATTCTCCTAATGATGTGATCCCGCTATCAACGACATCCAATGTCCATAGTTAGGAAACCATGACTATCTGTTGATCAACGAGCTAGTCAACTAGAGGCTCACTAGGGACATGTTTTGGTCTAAGTATTCACACGTGTATTACGATTTCCGGATAATACAATTATAGCATGAATAAAAGACAACTATCATGAACAAAGAAATATAATAATAATCCTTTTATTATTGCCTGTAGGGCATATTTCCAACACATATAGTCTTCTACAATTTCTAACACTCACGCAATACTAATGGTTATGGAGTTTTAATCGGACACTGAGAAAGATAGGGGTTTATAGTGTTGCCTCCCAACGTATTCACCTTTGGGTGATGTCAACAACAATAGTTCATGCTAACTTACATCCAATTGGATATATATATCAGGATTACCCCAACACAAAGTGCTTGCCAAAGGATAAAATGAAAAGGGGAAAGGTGAAGATCACCTTGACTCTTGCATAAAGTAAAAGACATAAGGTAAAAGATAGGCCCTTCGCAGAGGGAAGAAGAGGTTGTCATGCGCTTTTAGGGTTGGATACACACAATCTTAATGCGAAAGAACGTCACTTTATATTTCCACTTTTAGATGGACCTTTATTATGCAGTCCGTCGCCAACTCAACAAGTACCTTAGGAGACACCTGTAGCGCACCTTTATAATCACCCAGTTATGTTGTGACGTTTGGTAGCACACAAAGTGTTCCTCCGATAAACGGGAGTTGCATAATCTCATAGTCATAGGAACATGTATAAGTCATGAAGAAAGCTATAGCAATATACTAAATGATCAAGTGCTAAGCTACCAGAATGGGTCAAGTCAATCACATCATTCTCTTAATGATGTGATCCCGTTAATCAAATGACAACTCATGTCTATGGTTAGGAAACTTAACCATCTTTGATTAACGAGCTAGTCAAGTAGAGGCATACTAGTGACACTATGTTTTTCTGTGTATTCACACATATATTCTGTTTCCGGTTAATACAATTCTTGCATAAATAATAATCATTTATCATGAAATAAGGAAATAAATAATAACTTTATTATTGCCTCTAGGGCATATTTACTTCAGTCACCCATTTGCACCAGAGTCAATAATCTAGTTCACATCACCATGTGATTTAACACTAATATTCACATCTGCATGTGATTAACACCCATAGTTCACATCGTCATGTGACCAACGCCCAAAGGGTTTACTAGAGTCAATAATCTAGTTCACATCGATATGTGATTAACACCCAAAGAGTACTAAGGTGTGATCATGTTTTGCTTGTGAGAGAAGTTTAGTCAACGGGTCTATCACATTCAGAGCCGTATGTATTTTGCAAATATTCTATGTCTGCAATGCTCTGCACGGAGCCACTTTAGCTAATTGCTCCCACTTTAAATATGTATCCAGATTGAGACTTAGAGTCATCTGGATTGGTGTAAAAGATTGCACCACTGTAACTCTTTACGATGAACTCTTTTATCACCTCCATAATTGAGAAACATTTTGTTAGTCCTTTCTAAGGATATTCTTGACCGCTGTCCAGTGATCTACTCCTAGATCAAAATTGTACTCCTTGCCAAATTCAGAGCAAGGTATACAATAGGTCTGGTACATAGCATAGCATACTTTATAGAACCTATGACTATGGCATAGGGAATGACTTTCATTCTCTTTCTATTTTCTGCCGTGGTCGTGCTTTGGGCCTTACTCAACTTCACACCTTGCAAACACAGGCAAGAACTCCTTCTTTGACTGTTCCATTTAGAACTACTTCAAAATCTTATCAAGGTATGTACTCATTGAAAAATCTTATCAAGCGTCTTAATCTATCTCTATAGATCTTGATGCTCAATGTGTAAGTAGCTTTAGCGAGGTCTTTCTTCGAAAAACTCCTTTCAATCACTCCTTTATGCTTTCTAGAAAATTCTACATTATTTTTGATCAACAATATGTCATTCACATATACTTATCAGAAAGGCTGTAGTGCTCCCACTCACTTTCCTGTAAATACAGACTTCACCGCAAGTCTGTATAAAACTATATGCTTTGATCAACTCATCAAAGCGTATATTCCAACTCCGAGATGCTTGCAACAGTCCATGGATGGATCACTGGAGCTTGCACACATTGTTAGCACCTTTAGGATTGACAAAACCTTCTGGTTGCATCATATACAACTCTTCTTTAATAATTCCATTAAGGAATGCAGTTTTTGACATCCATTTGCCAAATTTCATAAAATGTGGCAATTGCTAACCTGATTCGGACAGACTTAAGCATCGATACGACTGAGAAAATCTCATCGTATTCAACACCTTGAACTTGTCAGAAAATTTTTTGCGACAAGTCGAGCTTTGTAGATAGTAACACTACTATCAACGTTTGTCTTCCTCTTGAAGATCCATTTCTACAATATGGCTTGCCGATCCTCAGGCAACTCCACCAAAGTCCACACTTTGTTCTCATACATGGATCACATCTCAGATTTCATGGCCTCAAGCCATTTCGCGGAACCTGGGCTCATCATTGCTTCCTCATAGTTCGTAGGTTCATCATGGTCTAGTAACATGACTTCCAAAACAGGATTACCGTACCACTCTGGTGTGGACTGTAGTTTGGAAGACCTACGAGGTTCTGTAGTAACTTAATCTGAAGTTTCATGATCATTATCATTAGCTTCCTCACTAATTGGTGTATGAATCACTGGAACTGATTTGTGTGATGAACTACTTTCCTATTCGGGAGAAGGTACAATTACCTTATCAAGCTCTACTTTCCTCCCACTCACTTCTTTTGAGAGAAACTCCTTCTCTAGAAAGGATCCATCTTAGCAACAAATATCTTGCCTTCGGATCTGTGATAGAAAGTGTACCCAACAGTTTCCTTTGGGTATTCTATGAAGACGCACTTCTCCGATTTGGGTTCAAGCTTATCAGGTTGAAACTTTTTCACATAAGCATCACAGCCCCAAACTTTAAGAAATGACAACTTTGGTTTCTTGCCAAACCACAGTTCATAAGGCGTCGTCTCAACAGATTTTGATGGTGCCCTATTTAAAGTGAATGCAGCTGTCTCTAATGCATAACCCCAAAACAATAGTGGTAAATCGGTAAGATACATCATAGATCGCACCATATCCAATAAAGTGCGGTTATGACATTCAGACACACCATTACGCTGTGGTGTTCCATGTGGCTTGAGCTGTGAAACTATTCCACATCGTTTTTTGTAAAATGAAGGCCAAACTCGTAACTCAAATATTCTCTTCTATGATCAGATTGTAGAAACTTTATTTTCTTGTTATGATGATTCTCCACTTCACTCTGAAATTCTTTGAACTTTTCAAATGTTTTAGACTTATGCTTCATTAAGTAGACATAATCATATCTGCTCAAATCATCTATGAAGGTTAGAAAAATAACGAAACCTGTCACGAGCATCAACACTCATTGGACCGCATACATCGGTATGTATTAATTCTAACAAGTCAGTAGCTCGTTCCATTGTTCCGGAGAATGGAGTTTTAGTCATCTTGCCCAAAAGGCACAATTCGCAAGCATCAAATGATTCATAATCATGTGATTCCAAAAGTCCATCTTTATGGACTTTCTTCATGCGCTTTACACCGATATGACCCAAACGGCAGTGCCACAAATATGTTGCACTATCATTATCAACTTTGCATCTTTTGGCATCAATATTATGAATATGTGTATCACCCTGACCAAGATTCAATAAACCATTAACATTGGGTGTATGACCATAGAAGGTTTTATTCATGTAAACAGAATAACAATTTATTCTCTGTCTTAGATGAATAATCGTATCACAATAAACACGATCTAATCATATTTATGCTCAACGCAAACACCAAATAACATTTATTTAGGTTCAACACTAATCTCGAAAATATAGGGATTGTGCGATGATGATCATATCAATCTTGGAACCACTTCCAACACACATCGTCACTTCACCCTCAACTAGTCTCTGTTTATTCTGTAACTCCTGTTTCGAGTTACTAATCTTAGCAACCGAACAAGTATCAAATACCCAGGGGTTACTATAAACACTAGTAAGGTACACATCAATAACCTGTATATCAAATATACCCTTGTTCACTTTGCCATCCTTCTTGTTTACCAAATATGTAGGGCATTTCCACTTCCAGTGACCATTTCCTTTGCAGTAGAAGCACTTAGTTTCAGGCTTTGGTCCAGCTTTGGGCTTCTTCGCGGGAGTGACAACTTGCTTGCCATTCTACTTGAAGTTCCCTTTCTTTCCCTTTTCCCTTTTCTTGAAACTAGTGGTCTTGTCAATCATCAACACTTGATGCACTTTCTTGATTTCTACCTTCGTTGATTTCAGCATCACGAAGAGCTCGGGAATCATTTTCTTCATCCCTTGCATACTATAGTTCATCATGAAGTTCCAGTAACTTGGTGATGGTGACTAGAGAACTCTGTCAATCACTATCTTATCTGGAAGATTAACTCCCACTTGATTTAAGCGATTGTAGTACCTAGACAATCTGAGCACATGCTCATCGCTTGAGCTATTATCCTCCATCTTTTGGCGATAGAACTTGTTAGATACTTCATATCTCTTAAATCGGGTATTTGCTTGAAATATTAACTTCAACTTGTTATGAACATCTCATATGGTCCATCACATTCGAAACGTCTTTGAAGTCCCGATTCTAAGCCGTTAAGCATGGTGCACTAAACTATCAAGTAGTCATCATATTGACCTAGCCAAATGTTCATAACGTCTGCATCTACTCTTGCAATAGGTCTGTCACCTAGAGATGCATCAAGGACATAATTCTTCTATGCAGCAATGAGGATAAACCTCAGATCACGGACCCAGTCCGTATCATTGCTACTATCATCTTTCAACTTAGTTTTCTCTAGGAACACATATAAAACATAGGGAAGTAAGAACGCGAGCTATTGATGTACAACATTATTTGCAAAATACTATCAGGACTAAGTTCATGATAAATTAAAGTTCAATTAATCATATTACTTAAGAACTCCCACTTAGATAGACCTCCCTCTAATCATCTAAGTGATCACGTGATCCAAATCAACTAAACCATGTCCGATCATCACGTGATATTGAGTAGTTTTCAATGGTGAACATCACTATGTTGATCATATATACTATATGATTCACGCTCGACCTTTCGGTCTCCAGTGTTCCAAGGCCATATCTGCATATGCTAGGCTTGTCAAGTTTAACCCGAGTATTCTGCGTGTGCAAAACTGGCTTGCACCCTTTGTAGATGAACGTAGAGCTTATCACACTCGATCATCACGTGGTGTCTCGGCATGACGAACTTTTGCAACGGTGCATACTCAGGGAGAACACTTTTACCTTGAAATTTAGTGAGAGATCATGTTATAATGCTACTGTCAATCAAAGCAAAATAAGATGCATAAAGAATAAACATCACATGCAATCAATATAAGTGATATGATATGGCCATCATCATCTTGTGCTTGTGATCTCCATCTCCGAAGCACCGTCATGATCACCATCGTCACCGGCGTGACACCTTGATCTCCATCGTAGCATCGTTGTTGTCTCGCCAACTATTGCTTCTACGACAATCGCTGTCGTTTCGTGATAAAGTAATGCAATTACAGGGCGATTGCATTGCATACAATAAAGCGACAACCATATGGCTCCTGCCAGTTGCCGATAACTCTGTTACAAAACATGATCATCTCATACAATAAACTTTAGCATCATGTCTTGACCATATCACATCACAACATCCCTGCAAAAACAAGTTAGACATCCTCTACTTTGCTGTTGCAAGTTTTACGTGTCTGCTACGGGCTGATCAAGAAGCGTTCTTACCTACGCATCAAAACCACAACGATAGTTCGTCAAGTTAGTGCTGTTTTAACCTTCTCAAGGACCGGGCGTAGTCACACTCGGTTCAACTAAAGTTGGAGAAACTGACACCCGCCAGCCACCTGTGTGCAAAGCACGTCGGTAGAACCAGTCTCGCGTAAGCGTACGCGTAATGTCGGTCCGGGCCGCTTCATCCAACAATACCGCCAAACCATAGTATGACATGCTGGTAAGCAGTATGAATTATATCGCCCACAACTCACTTGTGTTCTACTCGTGCATATAACATCTACGCATAAACCTGGCTCAGATGCCACTGTTTGGGAACCTAGTAATTTCAAAAATTTCCTGCGCACATGCAAGATCATGATGATGCATAGCAACGAGATGGGAGAGTGTCGTCCACGTACCCACGTAGACCGTAAGCGGAAGCATTAGCACAACAACGCGGTTGATGTAGTCGTACGTGTTCACGATCCGACGGATCCAAGTACCGAACGCACGGCACCTCCGAGTTCAGCACACATTCAACTCGATGACGTCCCGCAAACTCCGATCCAGCAGATCTTCACGGGAGAGTTCCGTCAGCACGATGGCATGATGACGGTGATGATGTTGCTACCGATGCAGGGCTTATCCTAAGCACCGCTACAATATGACCGAGGTGGAATATGGTGGAGGGGGGGGGGCACCGCACACGGCTGGGAGAGATCAACAGATCAACTTGTGTATAGAGATGGCCCCTGCCCCCGTATATAAAGGAGTGGAGGAGGGGGGAGGGCCGGCCCTCCTATGGCGCGCCCTGCAGGAGTCCTACTCCCACCGGGAGTAGGATTCCCCCCTTCCAAGTGGTAGGAGTAGGAGTCAAGGAAAGGGAAAAGGGAAGAGAAGGAAGGAGGGGGCGCAGCCCCTCCCCCTAGTCCAATTCGGACTAGGCCTTGGTGGGGCGTGCAACCTCTCCTCTCTCTTTCCGTTCAATCCCAATAAGGCCCTTATACTCCCCGGCGAATTCCCGTAACTCTCCGGTACTCCGATAAATACCCGAATCACTCGGAACCTTTCCGATGTTCGAATATAGTCGTCCAATATATCAATCCTTACGTCTCGACCATTTAGAGACTCCTCATCATGTCCCTGATCTCATCCGGGACTCGAAACTACCTTTGGTACATTAAAACACATAACTCATAATATAAATCGTCACCGAACATTAAGCGTGCGGACCCTACGGGTTCGAGAACTATGTAGACATGACCGAGACACATCTCCGGTAAATAACCAATAGCGGAACCTGGATGCTCATATTGGCTCCCACATATTCTACGAAGATCTTTATCGGTCAAACCGCATAACAACATACGTTGTTCCCTTTGTCATCGGTATGTTACTTGCCCGAGATTCGATCGTCAGTATCTCAATACCTAGTTCAATATCGTTACCGGCAAGTCTCTTTACTCGTTATGTAATGCATCATCCCGTAACTAACTCATTAGTCACATTGCTTGCAAGGCTTATAGTGATGTGCATTATCGACAGGGCCCAGAGATACCTCTCTGACAATTGGAGTGACAAATCCTAATCTCGAAACACGCCAACTCAACAAGTACCTTCGGAGACACATATAGAGCACCTTTATAATCACCCAGTTACGTAGTGACGTTTGATAGCACACAAAGTGTTCCTCCGGTAAACGGGAGTTGCATAATCTCATAGTCATAGGAGCATGTATAAGTCATGAATAAAGCAATAGTAATAAACTAAACGATCAAGTGCTAAGCTAACGGAATGGGTCAAGTCAATCACATCATTCTCCTAATGATGTGATCCCGTTAATCAAATGACAACTCATGTCTATGGTTAGGAAACTTAACCATCTTTAATTAACGAGCTAGTCAAGTAGAGGCATACTAGTGACACTATGTTTGTCTATGTATTCACACATGTATTATGTTTCCGGTTAATACAATTCTAGCATAAATAATAAACATTTATCATGAAATAAGGAAATAAATAATAACTTTATTATTGCGTCTAGGGCATATTTCTTCAATCTCCCACTTGCACTAGAGTCAATAATCTAGTTCACATAACCATGTGATTTAACACTAATATTCAGATCTGCAGGTGATTAACACCCATAGTTCACATCGTCATGTGACCAACGCCCAAAAGGTTTACTAGAGTCAATAATCTAGTTCACATTGATATGTGATTAACACCCAAAGAGTACTAAGGTGTCATCATGTTTTTCTTCTGAGAGAAGTTTAGTCAACGGGCCTGTCACATTCAGAGCCGTATGTATTTTGCAAATATTCTATGTCTGCAATGCTCTGCACGGAGCTACTTTAGCTAATTGCTCCCACTTTAAATATGTATCCAGATTGAGACTTAGAGTCATCTGGATTGGTGTAAAAGCTTGCACCACTGTAACTCTTTACGATGAACTTTTTTATCACCTCCATAATCGAGAAACATTTTCTTAGTCCTTTCTAAGGATATTCTTGACCGCTACCCAGTGATCTACTCCTAGATCAAAATTGTACTCCTTGCCAAATTCAGAGCAAGGCATACAATAGGTCTGGTACATAGCATAGCATACTTTATAGAACCTATGACTATGGCATAGGGGATGGCTTTCATTCTCTTTCTATTTTCTGCCATGGTCGGACTTTGAGTCTTACTCAACTTCACACCTTGCAACACAGGCAAGAACTCCTTCTTTGACTGTTCCATTTTGAACTACTTCAAAATCTTATCAAGGTATGTACTCACTGAAAAATCTTATCAACTGTCTTGATCAATCTCTATAGATCTTGATGCTCAATGTGTAAGTAGCTTTACCGAGGTCTTTCTTTGAAAAACTCCTTTCAAACACTCCTTTATGCTTTCCAGAAAATTCTACATTATTTCTGATCAACAATATGTCATTCACATATACTTATCAGAAAGGCTGTAGTGCTCCCACTCACTTTCCTGTAAATATAGGCTTCACCGCAAGTATGTATAAAACTATATGCTTTGATCAACTCATCAAAGCGTATATTCCAACTCCGAGATGCTTGCACCAGTCCATGGATGGATCACTGGAGCTTGCACACTTTGTTAGCACCTTTAGGATTGACAAAACCTTCAGGTTGCATCATATACAACTCTTCTTTAATAAATCCATTAAGGAATGCAGTTTTTGACATCCATTTACCAAATTTCATAAAATGTGGCAATTCCTAACATCATTATGACAGACTTAAGCATCGATACGAGTGAGAAAATCTCATTGTATTCAACACCTTGAACTTGTCGAAAAACTTTTTGAGAAAAGTCGAGCTTTGTAGATAGTAACACTAATATCAGTGTCTGTCTTCCTCTTGAAGATCCATTTATACAATATGGCTTGCCGATCATCGGGAATCTCCACCAAAGTCCACACTTTGTTCTCATACATGGATCACATCTTAGATTTCACGGCCTCAAGCCATTTCGCGGAATCTGGGCTCATCATCGCTTCCTCATAGTTCGTAGATTCATCATGGTCTAGTAACATGACTTCCAGAACAGGATTACCGTACCACTCTGGTGCGGACTGTACTTTGGAAGACCTACGAGGTTCTGTAGTAACTTAATCTGAAATTTCATGATCATCATCATTAGCTTCCTCACTAATTGGTGTAGGAATCACTGGTACTGATTTCTTTGATGAACTACTTTCCAATTCGGGAGAAGGTACAATTACCTTATCAAGCTCTACTTTCCTCCCACTCACTTCTTTCGAGAGAAACTCCTTCTCTAGAAAGGATCCATCTTAGCAACGAATATCTTGCCTTCGGATCTGTGATAGAAGGTGTACCCAACAGTTTCCTTTGGGTACTCTATGAAGACGCACTTCTCCGATTTGGGTTCGAGCTTATCAGGTTGAAACTATTTCACATAAGCATCACAGCCCCAAACTTTAAGAAACGACAACTTTGGTTTCTTGCCAAACCACAGCTCATAAGGCGTCATCTCAACAGATTTTGATGGTGCCCTATTTAAAGTGAATGCAGCTGTCTCTAATGCATAACCCCAAAACAATAGTGGTAAATCGGTAAGATACATCATAGATCGCACCATATCCAATAAAGTGCGGTTAAGATGTTCGGACACACCATTACGCTGTGGTGTTCCATGTGGCTTGAGCTATGAAACTATTCCACATTGTTTTTTTAAAATGAAGGCCAAACTCGTAGCTCAAATATTCTCTTCTACGATCAAATTGTAGAAACTTTATTTTCTTGTTACGATGATTCTCCAATTCACTCTGAAATTCTTTGAACTTTTCAAATGTTTCAGACTTATGCTTCATTAAATAGAAATAATCATATTTGCTCAAATCATCTGCGAAGGTAAAAAAAAATAACAACACCCGCCACGAGCATCAACACTCATTGGACCGCATACATCGGTGTCACATCCCTAGCTTCTGGTAATGCTCTAGGCTAGACCCTCATGTGTGCATCATGTTTAAATTTAAATGAAATTTGAATTGAGGAATTTTCAAAGCCTCAGAAACCTTCTAAAAATGATTAACATTTAAATCTTCTCAAATGAGTCCAAGAAAATGTTCCTGTTGTTCCATAGAAATGTTGGTAAGAGGTAAAATTCAAACCAATATTCTTGGAGTCACAGAAATATTTATTTTGGCCATTTGAATTAATCCAATAACTATTTGCTTTGGATTTATATTTAATATATATATATATATATATATTAAATATGACTCCAATAATTCTGGAAGTTTGTGAGTGGCTTTGTATATATTTTAGCAAGCCACATAAAAACCTACAGGATTTATTAAAATGATTTAGTGTCTAAAACTAAATCAAAACAAATACAGAAAATAGAAAACAGAATTAAATAGAAATAAAAGCAGAGAGGAGAGAAAACTTACCTGGCGCTCACCTCTCAGCCCACCTGGCCCAGCTCCTCCAGCGGCCCAGCCCACCGCCGCTTCTCCCCCTGTCGTCTTCCTCCCCCTCGTCCCAAAGCTGCTCGGTGGCGCGCACGGCCACGCGCCCCGGCCATCTCCTCCCTCCCAGCCTGCCTGGCTCCTCCTCGACGCCCCGGTGATGCCACGCGCCTCCCCGACCCCCCTCTCACTTCTCCCTCGCTCT
>NC_041383.1:730211154-730219113 GCF_002162155.2 Triticum dicoccoides
GCCGCCGACGTCGCTCGCAACCACCGTGGCCACCGGCCACCCCTCGCCCTGTCGATAAGCCCAGAAGAACCGCCGTCGTCTCCTACATCGTCTACGCCAGCCCGTTCGACTGCGGGAGCCCTGCATCGCCGCCCACGCCGTCTCCCTCATCTCCGGTGCCCGGAGATCGCCACCGTAAATTCGCCGTCGCAGAAGCTTCCCCGAGCTCGCCGACCCCTCCGTTCGATCCACTGTGAGCCCCTCTTCCTCTTCCCCCTTCTCTCAAGCTCGCGCTCATCCCCTAGCTTCTTTCTCCACCGCGGCCGAGAGCTTCTCGCCGCCGGCCATGGCGTGGCCGAGGCCACAGCCACCGCAGCTCGTTTCCGAGCCCACCGTCGTGCTCACCGCGATCGTAGGAGTCCGTAGCACGCCCCAGCTCCTCCTGCCGTGCTCCCTAACACCGACCCCGAGCTCGCCCGAGCTCCGGCCGCCGCCTCGGGCTCCACTCCGGCGAACCCCGGCCACCCCCGCACTTCCCCTTGGTCTCCCTAGATGCACGCGGTCATGGGCTACCTCCTGGTGCTCTTCGCGCGTCCAACCGCAGCCCATAGCGCAACTCCGGCGAGCCTCCGCCGCGAGATGTGGTCGCCGGCGCCTAATCCGGCGACGCTGACGTGGCGTTGCCATTAGCGGCTAATCCCCCCAATTAGCACACTAACAGACACTGACAGCGGGCCCCGTAGCGGGTCAAAGCCCGAGTCAACGCGGGATTAGTTCCTGTGTCACTGACGTGTGAACCCCGCACGTCAGGTTTGACCTGGACCTGGCCGTTGACTCGCTGACGTCATGCTGGCGTCAGGCTGACGCAGTTAAATCATTTTCTGGATTTATTTTAATTCAGGAAATTTCAGAAAATGGTATAAACTTCTAAAAATCATAGAAATTCAACCATAACTCCAAATTAAATAATTTATATATGAAAAATTATCAGAAAAATTCAAGGAATCCATCTGTACCATTTTCATGCATGTTATAACAACTTATAGCTGCTGTTTAGCACAAATCAATTAAATGGCATTTGAATAATCACATATGGAGTTTGAATTTGAATCTTGTATTCAAACCAACTTCATTTAAATCATAGCTAGGTGCATTAGCCCAAAACACATTCATATTGCCATGTCATAGCATGCATCATATTGTGCATTGCATTGATTGTGTTCTTTCTTGTTTGCCGGTGTTTGTCCCCTCTCGATAGACGTGACTCCGACGACGAGATCGATGACACCGATGAAGAACTATATTATCTTCAGAAGTGCCAGGCAAGCAAAACCCCCTTGTTCATTCCGATACAATCCTACTCTCTCGCTCCTGCTCTCTTTTAATGCATTAGGACAACACCGATTCATCTGTTACTTGCTGCGGTAGTTGAACCCCTTTATCCTTTGCATGACCTGTCATTGCCACAGTAAATAGATGAAACCCACTAGCTTGAGTAGGAGTTGTTTGAGCCCTGTTGTGCCTACTCATTCATGTTTGTTTGTCATGCCTGCTACTGCTTAGAGTTGAGTCAGGTCTGATTCATCGGGGATGAATCAGAGGCGTGTGAACATGTCCTACTGTGTGTGAGCTAAGTGTGTGAACACGATTTGGTAAAGGTAGCGGTGAGAGGCCATGTAGGAGTACATGGTGGGTTGTCTCATTGAAGCCGTCCTTAGGAACTGAGTTCTGTGTTTGTGATCCATGATTCAGCTACTACCATATATTGGGCCCTGAAATACGACCCCGCTCGACTTCTTATTCACCCTCGTCCTCTGTCCAGGAGTTGCAAGTAGTTTCTGGTGTTTGTAGTATGCTGGAGGCTGTGGACAGCGCTGACCGTAGGGGTGGGCTGTGATGCGGTAGGCACATGGCACGGTGTACCGGGCGCCCGTTTGGTGTCTCGGGAACCCTGTTCACATCGTTTGGGGCTGTGAGCGAAACTCCGGCCGGATCTCCTCATGGATGGAACCCGAATAGGCGATAAACCTGGACTAGAGCCTTGAGTGTTTAGGTAGGTCGTGGTCTACACCCACGTCGGCTTTCGCTTGAAGTCTGCCGAGCACATGTCGTGTGCAGACGCTAAGTGGTGGAAACATGTATGAAGAAGTACACCCCTGCAGGGTTAACATCATCTATTCGAATAGCCGTGTCCGCGGTAAAGGACTTCTGGGTTGCTTATATCAATTCATAGACAAGTGAAAGTGGATACTCTAAAATACGCAAGATAAGCGTGAGTGCTATGGATGGCGTTCTCGTAGGGAGACGGGAGCGGTTCCATAGTGGTGTATTGGTTGGTGAATATGTGGACTCGTGTGCGCCACCTCAAAAGAGTCGCTTGCAGTCGTAGTTCAGGATAGCCACCGAGTCAAAGCTGGCTTGCTGCAGTTAAACCCCACCATCCCCTTGTTGAAAATGATGCATATGTAGTTAGTTCTGATGTAAGTCTTGCTGGGTACATTTGTACTCACGTTTGCCTATTTTATGTTTTTGCAGAGAGACCTCAGTCTCGCTAGTAGTTCCGTATGGTCTTCGACGTTTAGCTTGTTACCTCAGCTACGATCTTGTGCCCTCGGCAGGATTTGGTAGATAGTCAGGCTTCTCAGCCTTTTTCATTTATAGATGTCTGTACTCAGACATGATAGCTTCCGCTTGTGCTTTGACTTGTATGCTCTGATTGTTGGGTCATGAGACCCATGTTTGTAATATCTCGCTCCTCGGAGCCTAATGAGTAAAATACTTGAGTCGTAGAGTCATGTTGTGATGCCATGTTGTATTTGCACATATCGAGCATATTGTGTGTATGTTATTGAAATGCTTGGTATGTGTGGGATCTGACCATCTAGTTGTTTATCTTTAGTAGCCTCTCTTACCGGGAAATGTCTCCTAGTGTTTCCATTGAGCCTTGGTAGCTTGCTACTGCTCCGGAACACTTAGGCTGGCCGGCATGTGTCCTTCTTCGTTCCTGTGTCTGTCCCTTCGGGGAAATGTCACGCGATGAATACCGGAGTCCTATTAGCCTGCTACAGCCCGGTTCACCGGAGTCCTGCTAGCCCAGTGCTACAGCCTGGATTCACTCGCTGATGACCGACACGTTCGATGCTGGGTCATGGATGCCTGTCCCTGTAAGTCTGTGCCACTTTGGGTTTACGACTAGCCATGTCAGCCCGGGCTCCTTATCATATGGATGCTAGCGACACTGTCATATACGTGTGCCAAAAGGCGCAAACGGTCCCGGGCTAATATAAGGCGACACCCGTGGGAATACCGTGCGTGAGGCCGCAAAGTGATATGAGGTGTTACATGCTAGATCGATGTGGCATTGAGTCGGGGTCCTGACAGCGTTGGTATCAGAGCTTGACTGCCTGTAGGATTACCAAGCCAAACTGGTCGAAGTTGAGTCTAGAAATTCTTTAGTTATATAAGGGAATTGATTGTGGGATGGAACGTAAGGCTCTTTTTACTCCTTATACCTTATGCCCTTCTGATCTGAGTCATCTTATCTTTCCTACGGGGATTAAGAACTAGGCTATCTCTTCTTTCTATCAGGATCACGTGCTACTAATCCGTAGACTTATAAGATTGTTGGATTTAAGCTTGAGTTCAGTTTCTACTACTTCCGTACGTTAATTGTTGATCTCGAAACCTTGATATTGTGCTTCTGAGTGGTTATGCCACCATTTTTGTGAATGTCTCAAATCTTTTCTGAGCATTTACAGCCATTATGCTGTCCGAGTCATTCTAGGTTTCTAAACAGTCTGATGCACTTGCAAATTCCTATCTTCCGTTTCAATGTTCCTTTGGGCCAGATTAACCACACTAATCAGTGAGTTGAGGTACTCTGTTGCCTTGACATTTATGTTGGAGTTACTATTATGACCCTAGGTATTTAGGGAGTCACCTAGTAACCTAGCAACGTTTTGTGTTCCCAGTGTGATGATTCTGGCCATCATTCTCGAAAGCATCCCGTGATGCTACTTAGTAATAGGTATTCTGTTCCTGGGTTTTTGAACCCGAGATTCACTCTACTTACTTCATGTTGATAGTATTTGCTAGTTCCTTCAGGATATTAGTAACTTTGCGATAGTCCTCGAGGTCCGTGGTATTTCCTTCTTCCAAATACTATGAACCGCTCATGGCATATGTTTATTGGATCAAAGATCACAATTAGAGTACTCTTGAGGAGATCTCCATTCATAAATCGTGACTCTGCCAGTCCTACCTCTCTACATGGGTTATCTGGAAGAAATGTTGATCTCGCTCGACATACTAATCTATGCATCCACAACTCAGAAAATTATATGTTCCTTTGAGTTGTCCCTCTTTAGTTGTCTACTGACCTTCGTCTATCAATTGATAGTCAAGGGTATGCATGCATTCCTTTATCGATGCCTATTACCCTTGTGGTCCGTCAAGCCATTCTATCACAGAATGACTAGGAGAAACAAACTCCAGTACCTCTTCCATATCCAGGATTGGGTCAAAGAAGTTGTGCTCCGGAGATCAAATTGCTAATCCAGCTTTTGTTCTGTTCTACCTTGGAGTATCACCATCTTTATATCGGGATTTTTATAGGGATTGCACACCATCCTATGAACTCTTGGTACAGTGATACTTCTTGCCATCATTAGTCATTCCTCGGTCTTCATGTTGATGCAATCGGAATACCGACAAATGAATTGTGATGTGTGAAATCAACACAATAGCAACCTCGTTGCTGGGTAGTTAAAGGACAATAATTTCATTCTTAGTGTGTTGGTTATTGAATCATCATTCTAAGATTGATCGTGCTACCTAGTCCATTCTCCTGGTTCACTCCTCGATCGATGAGTTAGGATTATTTCAAGTCCTCACTCATTTGATCATACCGTCTTGCCCTCAAAAGCGAGATTGTTCTCGAGCTTAGTAACATACCGGTGGTTCGTGATTTTCTGAATGTCTTCTCGGAAGTATCACCAGGTCGTCACCTGACCGTTATGTTGAGCTCGTGATCAAGTTGGTTTCTTGTGAACCACCCTTTCTCCAAGAATCTGTGTTGGATATCCCGGAGCTAGTTGGTTAAGCTAGACAACAACTTGGAGAGTTGGAAGATAAAAGCTTGCCTAACTTAGTTCATTTTTCAAAAGGGATATCTTGTGTTTGTGTGTGTTGAAGAAAGATGATATCTTCATCGATTGGTCCCTGTGATCAGTTGCTGGACCTACTGTCTTATCAATCCTTTGATTTGAGTGTAGGCTATCGTCAAATCAAATTAGTACCAACGATATTCGTAATGTTGTCTTACTCGTGGTTGATCCCTCGAGCATACACCATTATATCTTTTTGGTCTGACCAATGCTATCACCTTGTTCACTTAACTATGGAATTCCTTTTAAAAGGAAACCCGGATGAATTGTTGTTGAGCCCATTGACAACATCCTTATCTCCTCCATGATTTGTTGAACATTAAGCTAGTGTTGGAAACTTTTGAAAGCATTTCTTCATGCTAGTTCATGAAGCATATGTTCGGATGTAAGAAGTGACTTCCTCCAGTTCATGTGCATTTGATGCAAGTTGCCACCGTGGATTCGAGAAGGTCAATGTTGCTTCCTCTGGAATCATCGCAAGTCAGTCATGCACATGTGCGAAGAATTCTGTGGTTTGAAGACTTGCAACCTTCAATCTATATGTATCCCTAGCACACCAAGCCACTGATTGATTTGTTCAAGGAGAAGAAGTTCCTTCTTAAGAGTATACCTTATGCAAGGATTTTGATATCCTCATTGATGGTTCCCCTCCAGAACTCGGTAGTGTTTTATTATAAGACTACCACGTGGTCATGTTTGTCTGGGACAGCGTGTTCACATGTTTGTAGCAGAACCAGCTCATGGTTTGGAGCTTGCTATCGTAGTTCATTCCCCGAGAATCTCGCAACGTTATCTCGTCGATTCGTGTTGCAAACTTCCGTTTTTCTTCCTAGACTCGATGAGTCTGGAATATCCTGACACCAACCAGATCTGAATCTCAGGCAGATATGATGGTTGGAATATTTCCCAAGAATTATAATATTGGTCGCGCGATAACCGGTAAAGTGGATGTCGTGGCCAACACACCCAGCCGGAAGACCTGTTATTATAATATCTTGATTAATGAAGTTGGCCACCTCCCCATAGGGATTTCGTAGGGTTTACTCCCTAGTTGCCCCTATGGATTTTTGTGTTCCCGAAGTCCGACCTTTTACTTGATGTTCTAGATATCAAACCATATCTATGAATGGGTTACGCTAGCACATCAAGGACAACATTAGAAGCGGAGTGCTAAATGTCTCTCGGTCGATCATCCAGATTTTGTTCCTTGGCTTCGCTAAGGTGAAATCTGAGAAGGTGTTATCTTCCTTTGCATCTGCATCATCCATCATCATTCATCATGGTAGCAAGTTGTGTTGCCAGGATCCTTGACACGGATATTGGTAGAATCTTGATGATTGTGGAAATGCTCAAGTTCTTGAGAGCACGCACAAGCGCTACATGTTATCATCGGCACTAACTGGATTCCTCTCAGTTTCCTCGGCAATGCTATGACCTTTTCAAACAATGAATTCACTCTCTATTGTTGAGCCTCTCCCCAGTTACTAGAATCATTCCCAGCATTTGCATTTTGTTCCCAGCTTGCACCGCCAATGTGCCATTCTACCATGGGTCTCCTCCATCTCCGGTGATAAGCAAATTCATCCATTACGTTGTCTTCAACAAGGTAATCCACATCATCCAAGTCCGAGTATGCCATTCTACCGACCCCCGCCAATCGATTGCTGTGATTTGCCTTCGGCTGATATAGAGAGTCTCAATGATCTCTATATCAAAGGTAATTCTTTTTGCCACTTAAGGGGATATTTCTACGAGTCACCTTCCCTAAGGTGCATCGTTATGGTATCATGGCAACTCAACTCCTCGCTACGTGACAATCGTTTACCACATTCTTGAGTCTGGAATTGTTGTCTACCTAGTGAACCTTCGTCATCCGTTTCTTTCCACCCCTCTTGATGTGTATCTCGTGTCTCAACCCGAGAGATGGTCCTATGTCTCATTCCGTGAGTTGTTCGATCTTCGAGAAGATCGACCCTTCTAGAGTCTCCTTCTTCCCTCCATGTCATGTTGACAGGATTTCTCAGAGCAAGACTTCAAGACAATGATGGTGATCGAATCAACGTTCCTATGAAGTGCAACCTGAATCGTGAAGATTATACTAGTTTGCGTTACCCTTCACCTTACCCTACGCTTGAATCTCGAGACGAGATTCTTGTTTAGTGGGGGTGAGTTGTCACATCCCTAGCTTCTGGTAATGCTCTAGGCTAGACCCTCATGTGTGCATCATGTTTAAATTTAAATGAAATTTGAATTGAGGAATTTTCAAAGCCTCAGAAACCTTCTAAAAATGATTAACATTTAAATCTTCTCAAATGAGTCCAAGAAAATGTTCCTGTTGTTCCATAGAAATGTTGGTAAGAGGTAAAATTCAAACCAATATTCTTGGAGTCACAGAAATATTTATTTTGACTCCAATAATTCTGGAAGTTTGTGAGTGGCTTTGTATATATTTTAGCAAGCCACATAAAAACCTACAGGATCTATTAAAATGATTTAGTGTCTAAAACTAAATCAAAACAAACTACAGAAAATAGAAAACAGAATTAAATAGAAATAAAAGCAGAGAGGAGAGAAAACTTACCTGGCGCTCACCTCTCAGCCCACCTGGCCCAGCTCCTCCAGCGGCCCAGCCCACCGCCGCTTCTCCCCCTGTCGTCTTCCTCCCCCTTGTCCCAAAGCTGCTCGGTGGCGCGCGCGGCCACGCGCCCCGGCCATCTCCTCCCTCCCAGCCTGCCTGGCTCCTCCTCGACGCCCCGGTGACGCCACGCGCCTCCCCGACCCCCCTCTCACTTCTCCCTCGCTCTCTGGACCTCCC
>NC_041383.1:730219709-730284808 GCF_002162155.2 Triticum dicoccoides
GCCGCCGCCGACGTCGCTCGCAACCACCGTGGCCACCGGCCACCCCTCGCCCTGTCGATAAGCCCAGAAGAACCGCCGTCGTCTCCTGCATCGTCTACGCCAGCCCGTTCGACTGCGGGAGCCCTGCATCGCCGCCCACGCCGTCTCCCTCATCTCCGGTGCCCGGAGATCGCCGCCGTAAATTCGCCGTCACAGAAGCTTCCCCGAGCTCGCCGACCCCTCCGTTCGATCCACTGTGAGCCCCTCTTCCTCTTCCCCCTTCTCTCAAGCTCGCGCTCATCCCCTAGCTTCTTTCTCCACCGCGGCCGAGAGCTTCTCGCCGCCGGCCATGGCGTGGCCGAGGCCACAGCCACCGCAGCTCGTTTCCGAGCCCACCGTCGTGCTCACCGCGATCTCAGGAGTCCGTAGCACGCCCCAGCTCCTCCTGCCGTGCTCCCTAACACCGACCCCGAGCTCGCCCGAGCTCCGGCCGCCGCCTCGGGCTCCACTCCGGCAAACCCCGGCCACCCCCGCACCTCCCCTTGGTCTCCCTAGATGCACGCGGTCATGGGCTACCTCCTGGTGCTCTTCGCGCGTGCAACCGCAGCCCATAGCGCAACTCCAGCGAGCCTCCGCCGCGAGATGTGGTCGCCGGCGCCTAATCCGGTGACGCTGACGTGGCGTTGCCATTAGCGGCTAATCCCCCCAATTAGCACACTAACAGACACTGACAGCGGGCCCCGTAGCGGGTCAAAGCCCGAGTCAACGCGGGATTAGTTCCTGTGTCACTGACGTGTGGACCCCGCACGTCAGGTTTGACCTGGACCTGGCCGTTGACTCGCTGACGTCATGCTGGCGTCAGGCTGACGCAGTTAAATCATTTTCTGGATTTATTTTAATTCAGGAAATTTCAGAAAATGGTATAAACTTCTAAAATCATAGAAATTCAACCGTAACTCCAAATTAAATAATTTATATATGAAAAATTATCAGAAAAATTCAAGGAATCCATCTGTACCATTTTCATGCATGTTAGAACAACTTATAGCTGCTGTTTAGCACAAATCAATTAAATGGCATTTGAATAATCACATATGGAGTTTGAATTTGAATCTTGTATTCAAACCAACTTCATTTAAATCATAGCTAGGTACATTAGCCCAAAACACATTCATATTGCCATGTCATAGCATGCATCATATTGTGCATTGCATTGATTGTGTTCTTTCTTGTTTGCCGGTGTTTGTCCCCTCTCGATAGACGTGACTCCGACGACAAGATCGATGACACCGATGAAGAACTATATTATCTTCAGAAGTGCCAGGCAAGCAAAACCCCCTTGTTCATTCCGATACAATCCTACTCTCTCGCTCCTGCTCTCTTTTAATGCATTAGGACAACACCGATTCATCTGTTACTTGCTGCAGTAGTTGAACCCCTTTATCCTTTGCATGACCTGTCATTGCCACAGTAAATAGATGAAACCCACTAGCTTGAGTAGGAGTTGTTTGAGCCCTGTTGTGCCTACTCATTCATGTTTGTTTGTCATGCCTGCTACTGCTTAGAGTTGAGTCAGGTCTGATTCATCGGGGATGAATCAGAGGCGTGTGAACATGTCCTACTGTGTGTGAGCTAAGTGTGTGAACACGATTTGGTAAAGGTAGCGGTGAGAGGCCATGTAGGAGTACATGGTGGGTTGTCTCATTGAAGCCGTCCTTAGGAACTGAGTTCTGTGTTTGTGATCCATGATTCAGCTACTACCATACATTGGGCCCTGAAATACGACCCCGCTCGACTTCTTATTCACCCTCGTCCTCTGTCCAGGAGTTGCAAGTAGTTTCTGGTGTTTGTAGTATGCTGGAGGCCGTGGACAGCGCTGACCGTAGGGGTGGGCTGTGATGCGGTAGGCACGTGGCACGGTGTACCGGGCGCCCGTTTGGTGTCTCGGGAACCCTGTTCACATCGTTTGGGGCTGTGAGCGAAACTCCGGCCGGATCTCCTCATGGATGGAACCCGAATAGGCGATAAACCTGGACTAGAGCCTTGAGTGTTTAGGTAGGTCGTGGTCTACACCCTCGTCGACTTTCGCTTGAAGTCTGCCGAGCACATGTCGTGTGCAGACGCTAAGTGGTGGAAACATGTATGAAGAAGTACACCCCTGCAGGGTTAACATCATCTATTCGAATAGCCGTGTCCGCGGTAAAGGACTTCTGGGTTGCTTATATCAGTTCATAGACAAGTGAAAGTGGATACTCTAAAATACGCAAGATAAGCGTGAGTGCTATGGATGGCGTTCTCGTAGGGAGACGGGAGCGGTTCCATAGTGGTGTGTTGGTTGGTGAATATGTGGACTCGTGTGCGCCACCTCAAAAGAGTCGCTTGCAGTCGTAGTTCAGGATAGCCACCGAGTCAAAGCTGGCTTGCTGCAGTTAAACCCCACCATCCCCTTGTTGAAAATGATGCATATGTAGTTAGTTCTGATGTAAGTCTTGCTGGGTACATTTGTACTCACGTTTGCCTATTTTATGTTTTTGCAGAGAGACCTCAGTCTCGCTAGTAGTTCTGTATGGTCTTCGACGTTTAGCTTGTTACCTCAGCTACGATCTTGTGCCCTCGGCAGGATTTGGTAGATAGTCAGGCTTCTCAGCCTTTTTCATTTATAGATGTCTGTACTAAGACATGATAGCTTCCGCTTGTGCTTTGACTTGTATGCTCTGATTGTTGGGTCATGAGACCCATGTTTGTAATATCTCGCTCCTCGGAGCCTAATGAGTAAAATACTTGAGTCATAGAGTCATGTTGTGATGCCATGTTGTATTTGCACATATCGAGCATATTGTGTGTATGTTATTGAAATGCTTGGTATGTGTGGGATCTGACCATCTAGTTGTTTATCTTTAGTAGCCTCTCTTACCGGGAAATGTCTCCTAGTGTTTCCATTGAGCCTTGGTAGCTTGCTACTGCTCCGGAACACTTAGGCTGGCCGGCATGTGTCCTTCTTCGTTCCTGTGTCTGTCCCTTCGGGGAAATGTCACGCGATGAATACCGGAGTCCTGTTAGCCTGCTACAGCCCGGTTCACCGGAGTCCTGCTAGCCCAGTGCTACAGCCTGGATTCACTCGCTGATGACCGACACGTTCGATGCTGGGTCATGGATGCCTGTCCCTGTAAGTCTGTGCCACTTTCGGTTTACGACTAGCCATGTCAGCCCGGGCTCCTTATCATATGGATGCTAGCGACACTGTCATATACGTGTGCCAAAAGGCGCAAACGGTCCCAGGCTAATGTAAGGCGACACCCGTGGGTATACCGTGCGTGAGGCCGCAAAGTGATATGAGGTGTTACATGCTAGATCGATGTGGCATTGAGTTGGGGTCCTGACAATCGGTATGTATTATTTCCATCAAGTCAGTAGCTCGTTCCATTGTTCCGGAGAATGGAGTTTTAGTCATCTTGCCCAAAAGGCACGGTTTGCAAGCATCAAATGATTCATGATCAAGTGATTCCAAAAGTCCATCTTTATGGACTTTCTTCATGCGCTTTACACCGATATGACCCAAACGGCAGTGCCACAAATATGTTGCACTATCATTATCAACTTTGCATCTTTTGGCATCAATATTATGAATATGTGTATCACCATGATCAAGATTCAATAAACCATCAACATTGGGTGTATGACCATAGAAGGTTTTATTCATGTAAACAGAATAACAATTTATTCTCTATCTTAGATGAATAATCATATCGCAATAAACATGATCTAATCATATTTATGCTCAACGCAAGCACCAAATAACAATTATTTAGGTTCAGCACTAATCTCGAAAATGTAGGGAGTGTGCGATGATGATCATATCAATCTTGGAACCACTTCCAACACACATCATCACTTCACCCTCAACTAGTCTCTGTTTATTCTGTAACTCCTATTTCGAGTTACTAATCTTAGCAACTGAACAAGTATCAAATACCCAGGGGTTACTATAAACACTAGTAAGGTACACGTCAATAACCTGTATATCAAATATACCCTTGTTCACTTTGCCATCCTTCTTATCTACCAAATATGCAGGGCATTTCCACTTCCAGTGACCATTTCCTTTGCAGTAGAAGCACTTAGTTTCAGGCTTTGGTCCAGCTTTGGGCTTCTTCGCGGGAGTGACAACTTGCTTGCCATTCTACTTGAAGTTCCCTTTCTTTCCCTTTGCCCTTTTCTTGAAACTAGTGGTCTTGTCAATCATCAACACTTGATGCTCTTTATTGATTTCTACCTTCGTTGATTTCAGCATCACGAAGAGCTCGGGAATCATTTTCGTCATCCCTTGCATACTATAGTTCATCATGAAGTTCTATGATGTTCAAAACGTCTTTGAAGTCCCGATTCTAAGCCGTTAAGCATGGTGCACTAAACTATCAAGTAGTCATCATATTGAGCTAGCCAAACGTTCATAACGTCTGCATCTGCTCTTGCAATAGGTCTGTCACCTAGCGATGCATCAAGGACATAATTCTTCTATGCAGCAATGAGGATAAACCTCAGATCACGGACCCAGTCTGTATCATTGCTAATATCATCTTTCAACTTAGTTTTCTCTAGGAACACATATATAACATAGGGAAGCAATAACGCGAGCTATTGATCTACAACATTATTTGCAAAATACTATCAGGACTAAGTTCATGATAAATTAAAGTTCAATTAATCATATTACTTAAGAAGTCCCACTTAGATAGACATCCATCTAATCATCTAAGTGATCACGTGATCCAAATCAACTAAACCATGTCCGACCATCATGTGAGATGGAGTAGTTTTCAATGGTGAACATCACTATGTTGATCATATATACTATATGATTCACGCTCGACCTTTCGATCTCTAGTGTTCCAAGGCCATATCTGCATATGCTAGGCTCGTCAAGTTTAACCCGAGTATTCTGCGTGTGCAAAACTGGCTTGCACCCGTTGTAGATGAACGTAGAGCTTATCACACTCGATCATCACATGGTGTCTTGGCACGACAAACTTTGGCAACGGTGCATACTTAGGGAGAACACTTTTACCTTGAAATTTAGTGAGAGATCATGTTATAATGCTATTGTCAGTCAAAGCAAATAAGATGCATAAAGAATAAACATCACATGCAATCAATATAAGTGATATGATATGGCCATCATCATCTTGTGCTTGTGATCTCCATCTCCAAAGCACCGTCATGATCACCATCGTCACCGGCGCGACACCTTGATCTCCATCGTAGCATCATTGTCGTCTCGCCAACTATTGCTTCTACGACTATCGCTACCGTTTAGTGATAAAGTAAAGCAATTACAGGGCGATTGCATTGCATACAATAAAACGACAACCATATAGCTCCTGCCAGTTGCCGATAAATCTGTTATAAAACATGATCAGCTCATACAAGAAAATTTAGCATCATGTCTTGACCATATCACATCACAACATGCCCTGCAAAAACAAGTTAGACGTCCTCTACTTTGTTGTTGCAAGTTTTACGTGGCTGCTACGGGCTGAGCAAGAAGCGTTCTTACCTATGCATCAAAACCACAACGATAGTTCGTCAAGTTAGTGCTATTTTAACCTTCTCAAGGACCGGGCGTAGTCACACTCGGTTCAACTAAAGTTGGAGAAACTGACACCCGCCAGCCACTTGTGTGCAAAGCACGTCGATAGAACCAGTCTCGCGTAAGCATACATATAATGTCGGTCCGGGCCGCTTCATCCAACAATACCGCCGAACCAAAGTATGACATGCTGGTAAGCAGTATGACTTGTATCGCCCACCACTCACTTGTGTTCTACTCGTGCATATAACATCTACGCATAAACCTGGCTCGAATGCCACTGTTTGGGAACGTAGTAATTTCAAAAATTTCTTGCGCACATGCAAGATCATGGTGATGCATAGCAACGAGAGGGGAGAGTGTCGTCCACGTACCCTCGTAGACCGTAAGCGGAAGAGTTAGCACAACAATGCGGTTGTTGTAGTGGGACGTTGATGTCTACTACACAACCTTCTTCTTGTAGACGTTGTTGGGCCTGCAAATGCACAGGTTTGTAGGACAGTAGCAAATTTACCTCAAGTGGATGACCTAAAGTTTATCAATCCGTGGGAGGCGTAGGATGAAGATGGTCTCTCTCAAGCATCCCTGCAACCAAATAACAAAGAGTATCTTGTGTCCCCAACACACCCAATACAATGGTAAATTGTATAGGTGCACTAGTTCGGCGAAGAGATGGTGATACAAGTGCAATATGGATGGTAGATAAAGGTTTTTGTAATCTGAAATTATAAAAACAGCAAGGTAACTAATGATAAAAGTGAGCACAAACGGTATTGCAATGATAGGAAACAAGGCCTAGAGTTCATACTTTCACTAGTGCAAGTTCTCTCAACAATAATAACATAGATAGATCATATAACAATCCCTCAACATGCAACAAAGAGTCACTCCAGAGCCACTAATAGCGGAGAACAAACAAAGAGATTATGGTAGGGTACGAAACCACCTCAAACTTATCCTTTCTGTTCTATCTATTCAAGAGTTCGTAGCAAAATAACATGAAGCTATTCTTTCCACTCAATCCATCATAGAGTTCATACTAGAATAACACCTTAAGACACAAATCAACCAAAACCCTAATGTCACCTAGATACTCCATTGTCACCTCAAGTATCCGTGGGCATGATTATACGATATGCATCACACAATCTCAGATTCATCTATTCAACCAACACAAAGTACTTCAAAGAGTGCCCCAAAGTTTCTACCAGAGAGTCAAGACGAAATCGTGTGCCAACCCCTATGCATAGGTTCATGGGCGGAACCCACAAGTTGATCACCAAAACATACATCAAGTGGCACATGATATCCCATTGTCACCACAGATAATCATGACAAGACATACATCAAGTGTTCTCAAATCATTAAAGACTCAATCTGATAAGATAACTTCAAGAGGAAAACTCAATTCATCACAAGAGAGTAGAGGGGGAGAAACATCATAAGATCCAACTATAATAGCAAAGCTCGCGATACATCAAGATCGTGCCATAGAGAGAACACGAGAGAGAGAGAGAGAGAGATCAAACACATAGCTATTGGTACATACCCTCAGCCCCGAGGGTGAACTACTCCCTCCTCGTCATGGATAGCGTCGGGATGATGAAGATGGCCACCGGTGATGGGTTCCCCCCCCCTCCGACAGGGTGCCAGAACGGGCACCCGAGAGGTTTTTGGTGGCTACAGAGGTTTGCAGCGGCGGAACTCCCGATCTATCTCTATATTCGATGTTTTTAGGGTACGTAGGCTTATATAGGTGAATAAGTCGGTCGGGGGAGCCTCGAGGGGCCCACAGAGGGTAGGGCGCGCCCCCTATATCGTGGCCTCCTTGAGGATCTTCTGACGTGAACTCCAAGTCTCCCGGATCATATTCTTCCTAAAAATCATGCTCCCGAAGGTTTCATTCCGTTTGGACTCCATTTGATATTCTTTTCCTCGAAATACTGAAACAGGCAATAAAACAGCAATATCGGTTGAGCATCCGGTTAATAGGTTAGTCCCAAAAGTAATATAAAAGTGTATAATAAAGCCCATAATCATTCAAAACAGATAATAAAATAGCATGAATGCTAGAATGCTAGAATGATAAAATAAAGAATTTATGAAGTGTGAATGCTAGAATGTGCACAAGTTTGATCAATGATAATTTCAATAACCTTTTCTAGCATGATTATATGCCATAACAGTAGTTCATCTCATAAAACTTCTCAAGATCAAGTAACAAGCTATTCACATGTTAAAGCATAGACCATAAAATTTCTTGAAAACTAGCAAACTTCATTCTTAGTCATCAAACAATTGCAATTCATCTTATTTTCAGGAATAGCAAATTCCACATAATCAACTATCATATAGTCTTCTACAATTGCTAACACTCAAGCAATACTATTGGTTATGGATTTTTAATCGGACACTAAGAAAGATAGGGGCTTATAGTGTTGCCTCCCAACATATTCACCTTTGGGTGATGTCAACAATAATAGTTCATGCTAACTTACATCCAATTGGATATATATATCAGGATCACCCCAACACAAAGTGCTTGCCAAAGGATAAAATGAAAAAGGGTAAGGTGAAGATCACCTTGACTCTTGGATAAAGTAAAAGACATAAGGTAAAAGATAGGCCCTTCGCAGAGGGAAGCAGAGGTTGTCATGCGCTTTAAGGGTTGGATACACAAAATCTTAATGCGAAAGAACGTCACTTTATATTGCCACTTGTATATGGACCTTTATTATGCAGTCCGTCGCTTTTATTGCTTCCATAACAAGATCGTACAAAGTTTATTTTCTCCGCACTAATAAGTCATGCATGTTTAGAGAGCAATTTTTATTGCTTGCACCGATGACAACTTACTTGAAGGATCTTACTCAATCCATAGGTAGGTATGGTGGACTCTCATGGCAAAAACTAGGTTTAAGGATATTTGGAAGCACAAGTAGTATCTGTACTTGGTGCAAGGAATTTTGGCTAGCATGAGCGGGAAAGGAAAGCTCAACATGTTTGAATGATCCATGACAATATACTTTAACTGAGATGTGAGAAAACATAACCCATTACGTTGTATTCCTTGTCCAACATCAACTCTTTAGCATGTCATACTTAATGAGTGCTCACAATTATAAAAGATGTCTAGGATAGTATATTTATATGTGAAATCTCTCTTCCTTCAATATTCTTTCATGAATTGTTCAAATGACCAATACAATGCTTGCTAACCTTCAATAAATTTACAACCTCTACTTCTTAGATGTGAAGTCATTACTCCCCATGGAATAAGAAAGTGAGACATATATAATTTCAGATTTATGACATTCAACTCATTCAACCATTTACTCTTAGGATATAAGTGAATCACATGAGTAAATGACAAACTACTCCAACAAGATATGAGTGAAGATCAATGAGTAGCTAAATAATTACGTAACTATGTGAAGACTCTCTCTCATTTAAGAATTTCAGATCTTGGTATTGTATTCAAACAGCAAGCAAAACAAAATAAAAAGACATTGCAAGGACAACACAACTCATGTGAAGAAGCAAAAACTTAGGCTCAACCGATACTAACCGATAGTTGTTGAAGAAGAAAGGTGGGATGCCTACCGGGGCATCCCCAAGCTTAGATGCTTGAGACTTCTTGAAATATTATCTTGGGGTTCCTTGGGCATCCCCAAGCTTGAAATTTTGTGTCCCCTTAATTCCTCTCATATCATGGTTTCTCTTTTTATCGAAAGCTTCATCCACAACAAACTCAACAAGAACTCGTGAGATAGGTTAGTATAAACCAATGCAAAACCTTATCATTTTCTACTGTAGAAAATCACAAAAATTATTATTCAACATTGCATACTAAATGTCTCTGCATATTTAATACTCCTATCCTCAAATAGAATCATTAAACAAGCAAACATATGCAAACAATGCAAACATAACAGCAATCTGCCAAAACAGTACAGTCTGTAAAGAATGCAAGATTCATCATACTTCCCTAACTCCAAAAATTATGATAAAAATACTAAGATATATAAGATTTATCAGATCTCATTATGCAAAAAGTTTCAACATTATATCATGCTCTGAGTTTTCTAGGGAATTTTTGCAACAGAGGTAAACTTTCTGTTTTCAAACAGCAACATGTATACTAGCAAAATAAGCATGGTAAAGGCTATCCTTGACATTTTTATTGAAAATAAAGAGGCAAACATTATTCTAAATAAAATCAAGAAAATACTAACAAAATAAAATGACGCTCCAAGCAAAACACATATCATGTGGCGAATAAAAATATAGCTCCAAGTAAAGTTACCGGTGAACGAAGACGAAAGAGGGGATGCCTTCAGGGGCATCCCCAAGCTTAGGCTCTTGGTTGTACTTGACTATTACCTTGGGGTGCCTTGTGCATCCCCAATCTTAGGCTCTTGCCACTCCTTATTCCATAGTCCATTGAATCTTTACCCGAAACTTGAAAACTTCAACCACACAAAACTCAACACAAAACTCGTAAGCCCCGTTAGTATAAGAAAATAAAACCACAACTTAAGTACTATAATGAACTCATTCTAAATTCATATTGGTGTAATATCTACTGTATTCTAACTTATCTATGGTTCATACCCTCCGATACTACTCATAGATTCATCAAAACAAGCAAACAACACAATGAAAACAGAATCTATCAAAAACAGAACAGTCTGTAGTAATCTGTATCAAACGTATACTTCTGGGACTCAAACAATTCTGAAATAAATTTCTGGACCTGAGGAATTTGTCTATTAATCATCTTAAAAAATAATCAACCTAAAATCACTCTCCAGTAAAAAATGGCAGCTATTCTAGTGAGCGCTAAAGTTTCTGTTTTTTACAGCAAGATCATATAAACTTCACCCAAGTCTTCCCAAAGGTTCTACTTGGCACTTTATTGAAAAAAAAGCTATAAAACATGATTACTACAGTAGAATAATCATGTGGACACATAAAAACAGTAAGGGTAAATATTGTGTTGTCTCCCAACAAGCATTTTTCTTAAATGCCTTTCTAGCTAGGCATGATGATGGCAAATGATGCTCACATAAAAGATAAGAATTGAAACATAACGGGAGCATCATGAAGCATATGACTAGCACCTTTAAATATAACCCACTTCCTATGCATAGGGATTTCGTGAGCAAACGACTTATGGGAACAATAATCAACTAGCATGGGAAGGTAAAACAAGCATAGCTTCAACATTTTAAGCACGTAGAGAGGAAACTTGACATTATTGCAATTCCTACAAGCATATGTTCCTCTCTCATAATAATTTTCAGTAGCATCATGAATTAATTCAACAATATAACCAGCACCTAAAGTATTCTTTTATGATCTACAAGCATAGAAAATTTACTACTCTCCACATAACAAAATTCTTCTCGTTCGGAATGGTGGGAGTATCATAAGAGATTTGAATACTATAAATTGTTTCCACATTAAAAGAGTAATGTTCAGAAAAAGGGTAATCATACTCATGACAAGTTTTATAAATATAATCATCACTACTTTTTATAGCATAAGTTTCATCAAAATAATCATCATAAGTAGCAACTTCGTTCTCATCATAATCGATTGAAACCTCTCCCAAGATAGTGGAATCATCACTAAATAAAGTTGACACTCTTCAAAATCCACTTTCATAAATATTATAAGATTCAACATCCTCCAAAATAGTGGGATCACTACTTCCTAAAGTTGTCACTCTTCCAAACCCACTTTCATCAATATAATCATCATAGGTACAAGGCATGCTATCATCATAACAACTTTGCATATCAAAACTTGGGAGGCTAAAAATATCATCTTCATTAAACGTAGCATCACCAAGCTTGGGACAAATATTAATTTCAGAAAATATATTCTCAAATATTTCATACTCATCAAACATAGCTTCCCCAAGCTTGGGCCTTTTCATATCATAAGCATAATCACTCTCATCATAAAAAATACGGATAGCACCAATAGTATAGAAATCATCATCACAATGAGTAGTAGGGGCAACATCATTTGGGAGGGATACCTTTCTACCTTTGTTGCTCCTTCTTTTCTTTTTCTTCTTCACATTATGTGTGGGTTCAACCTTCCTCTTTGAGCTCCTTATTGACGAGATTGGTTGAATAGAAAGCTCCTCCTCGTTAACTGATTCATCATAAAAAATAATAGGAGGATATTGGGAAGTCTCTTCCCTTTCATTAGTATTCTCATCATCTTCTATTTGCTTTCTTTTCTTTAGGTAATTGGCAATATAAGGATTTTCAATGCAATTTACCGCACAAAACAAATAAATCTTCTCTAAATCAATTTCAAGGAAATGCTCAAGATTAAATTTTGGAATAAGCTTAGTTGCACGTTTCAATTCTTCATAACCCAAAAGAAAACTAAGTTCATTGTAATGAGCAAGGGAGATCAAATAATCACAATTTTTGGACACGATTCGATCATGAAACAATTTGCATTGGAGATGTAAATGATCACGTTCATTGCAAAGTTCACAACAGTAAAGATATCTTAAATTCTTAGCACTCTTATCTAGCCTTTCTTGCAACCCTTTAGTTTCTAAATACTTATGCCTCTTGCAATATCTATTTTCTCTATTTGGTGTGTCCATGCAAACCCAATCTACTCCACAAAAATCAACATGCTTATAAGAGACATTTTCATCAGAACTAGTGCAATCATCATTAGTACTATGGATATTCAAAGAGTTCATACTAACAACATTGCAATCATGCTCATCATTCAGAGATTTGGTATCAAACATTCTATAGATTTCTTCTTCTAGCACTTGAGCACAATTTTCCTTTTCATCATACTCACAGAAGATATTAAAAAGACGAAGCGTATGAGACAAACTAAACTCCATTTTTTTGTAGTTTTCTTTTATAAACTAAACTAGTGATAAAACAAGGAACAAAAAGATTCGATTGCAAGATCTAAAGATATACCTTCAAGCACTCACCTCCCCGACAATGGCGCCAGAAAAGAGCTTGATGTCTACTACACAACCTTCTTCTTGTAGACGTTGATGGGCCTGCAAGTGCACAGGTTTGTAGGACAGTAGCAAATTTCCCTCAAGTGGATGACCTAAGGTTTATCAATCTGTGGGAGGCGTAGGATGAAGATGGTATCTCTCAAGCAACCCTGCAACCAAATAACAAAGAGTCTCTTGTGTCCCCAACACACCCAATACAATGGTAAATTGTATAGGTGCACTAGTTCGGCGAAGAGATGGTGATACAAGTGCAATATGGATGGTAGATAAAGGTTTTTGTAATCTGAAATTATAAAAACAGCAAGGTAACTAATGATAAAAATGAGCACAAACGGTATTGCAATGATAGTAAACAAGGCCTAGAATTCATACTCACTAGTGCAAGTTCTCTCAACAATAATAACATAGATAGATCATATAACAATCCCTCAACATGCAACAAAGAGTCACTCCAAAGCCACTAATAGCGGAGAACAAACGAAGAGATTATGGTAGGGTACGAAACCACCTCAAAGTTATCCTTTCTGTTCTATCTATTCAAGATTTGTAGTAAAATAACATGAAGCTATTCTTTCCGCTCAATCCATCATAGAGTTCATACTAGAATAACACCTTAAGACACAAATCAACCAAAACCCTAATGTCACCTAGATACTCCATTGTCACCTCAAGTATCCATGGGCATGATTATACGATATGCATCACACAATCTCAAATTCATCTATTCAACCAACACAAAGTACTTCAAAGAGTGCCCCAAAGTTTCTACCGGAGAGTCAACACAAAAACGTGTGCCAACCCCTATGCATAGGGTCATGGGCGGAACCTGCAAGTTGATCACCAAAACATACATCAAGTGGCACATGATATCCCATTGTCACCATAGTTAATCATGGCAAGACATACATCAAGTGTTCTCAAATCATTGAAGACTCAATCCGATCAGATAACTTCAAGAGGAAAACTCAATTCATCACAAGAGAGTAGAGGGGGAGAAACATCATAAGATCCAACTATAATAGCAAAGCTCGCGATACATCAAGATGTTGCCATAGAGAGAACACGAGAGAGAGAGAGAGATCAAACACATAGCTACTGGTACATATCCTCAGCCCCGAGGGTGAACTACTCCCTCCTTGTCATGGATAGCGCCGGGATGATGAAGATGGCCACCGGTGATGGGTTCCCCCCTTCGGTAGGGTGTCGGAACGGGCTCTCGAGAGGTCTTTGGTGGCTACAAAGGCTTGCGGCGACAAAACTCCCGATCTATCTTGATATTCGATGTTTTTAGGGTACGTAGGCTTATATAGGCGAAAGATGTCGGTCGGGGGAGCCTCGAGGGGCCCACGAGAGGGTAGGGCGCGCCCAGGGGGTGGGCACGCCCCCCTCTCTCGTGGCCTCCTCGAGGAACTTCTGACGTGAACTCCAAGTCTCCCAGATCATATTCTTCCTAAAAATCATGCTCCCGAAGGTTTCATTCCGTTTGGACTCCGGTTGATATTACTTTTCCTCAAAATACTGAAACAGGCAATAGAACAACAATATGGGCTGGGCCTCCAGTTAATTGGTTTGTCCCAAAAGTAATATAAAAGTGTATAATAAAGCCCATAATCATTTAAAACAGATAATAAAATAGCATGAATGCTTCATAAATTATAGATACGTTGGAGACGTATCAACATCCCCAAGCTTAATTCCTACTCGTCCTCGAGTAGGTAAATGATAAAAGAAAGAATTTATGAAGTGTGAATGCTAGAAGGTGCACAAGTTTGATCAATGATAATTTCAATCACCTTTTCTAGCATGATTATATGCCATAACAGTAGTTCATCTCATAAAACTTCTCAAGATCAAGTAACAAGCTATTCACATGTTAAAGCATAGACCATAAACTTTCTTGAAAACTAGCAAACTTCATTCTTAGTCATCAAACAATTGCAATTCATCTTATTTTCAGGAATAGCAAACTCCACATACTCAACTATCATATAGTCTTCTACAATTGCTAACACTCACGCAATACTAATGGTTATGGAGTTTTAATCGGACACTGAGAAAGATAGGGGCCTATAGTGTTGCCTCCCAACGTATTCACCTTTGGGTGATGTCAACAATAATAATTCATGCTAACTTACATCCAATTGGATATACATATCAGGATCACCCCAACACAAAGTGCTTGCCAAAGGATAAAATGAAAAAGGGAAAGGTGAAGATCACCTTGACTCTTGCATAAAGTAAAAGACATAAGGTAAAAGATAGGCCCTTCGTAGAGGGAAGCAGAGGTTGTCATGCACTTTTAGGGTTGTATACACAAAATCTTAATGCGAAAGAACGTCACTTTATATTTCCACTTGTATATGGACCTTTATTATGCAGTCCGTCGCCAACTCAACAAGTACCTTCGGAGACACCTGAGCACCTTTATAATCACCCAGTTATGTTGTGACGTTTGGTAGCACATAAAGTGTTCCTCTGGTAAACGGGAGTTGCATAATCTCATAATAATAGGAACATGTATAAGTCACGAAGAAAGCAATAGCAATATACTAAATGATCAAGTGCTAAGCTACCGAAATGGGTCAAGTCAATCACATCATTCTCCTAATGATGTGATCCCGTTAATCAAATGACAACTCATGTCTATGGTTAGGAAACTTAACCATCTTTGATTAACGAGCTAGTCAAGTAGAGGCATACTAGTGACACTATGTTTGTCTATGTATTCACACATGTATTATGTTTCCGGTTAATACAATTCTAGCATAAATAATTAAAATTTATCATGAAATAAGGAAATAAATAATAACTTTATTATGGCCTCTAGGGCATATTTACTTCAGTCACCCATTTGCACCAGAGTCAATAATCTAGTTCACATCACCATGTGATTTAACACTAATATTCACATCTGCATGTGATTAACACCCATAGTTCACATCGTCATGTGACCAACGCCCAAAGGGTTTACTAGAGTCAATAATCTAGTTCACATCGATATGTGATTAACACCCAAAGAGTACTAAGGTGTGATCATGTTTTGCTTGTGAGATAAGTTTAGTCAACGGGTCTGTCACATTCAGAGTCGTATGTATTTTGCAAATATTCTATGTCTGCAATGCTCTGCACGGAGCTACTTTAGCTAATTGCTCCCACTTTAAATATGTACCCAGATTGAGACTTAGAGTCATCTGGATTGGTGTAAAAGCTTGCACCACTGTAACTCTTTATGATGAACTCTTTTATCACCTCCATAATTGAGAAACATTTTCTTAGTCCTTTCTAAGGATATTCTTGACCGCTGTCTAGTGATCTACTCCTAGATCAAAATTGTTCTCCTTGCCAAATTCAGAGAAAGGTATACAATAGGTATGGTACATAGCATAGCATACTTTATAGAACCTATGACTATGGCATAGGGAATGACTTTCATTCTCTTTCTATTTTCTGCCGCGGTCGGGCTTTGAGTCTTACTCAACTTCACACCTTGCAAACACAGGCAAGAACTCCTTCTTTGACTGTTCCATTTAGAACTACTTCAAAATCTTATCAAGGTATGTACTCATTGAAAAATCTTATCAAGCGTCTCAATCTATCTCTATAGATCTTGATGCTCAATGTGTAACTAGCTTTACCGAGGTCTTTCTTTGAAAAACTCCTTTCAATCACTCCTTTATGCTTTCTAGAAAATTCTACATTATTTCTGATCAACAATATGTCATTCACATATACTTATCAGAAAGGCTGTAGTGCTCCCACTCACTTTCCTGTAAATACAGACTTCACCGCAAGTCTGTATAAAACTATATGCTTTGATCAACTCATCAATGCGTATATTCCAACTCCGAGATGCTTGCACCAGTCCATGGATGGATCATTGGAGCTTGCACACTTTGTTAGCACCTTTAGGATTGACAAAACCTTCCGGTTGCATCATATACAACTCTTGTTTAATAAGTCCATTAAGGAATGCAGTTTTTGACATCCATTTGCCAAATTTCATAAAATGTGGCAATTGCTAACCTGATTCGGACAGACTTAAGCATCGATACGACTGAGAAAATCTCATCGTATTCAACACCTTGAACTTGTCGGAAAATTTTTTGCGACAAGTCGAGCTTTGTAGATAGTAACACTACTATCAACGTTTGTCTTCCTCTTGAAGATCCATTTATACAATATGGCTTGCCGATCATCGGGCAACTCCACCAAAGTCCACACTTTGTTCTCATACATGGATCACATCTCAGATTTCATGGCCTCAAGCCATTTCGCGGAACCTGGGCTCATCATTGCTTCCTCATAGTTCGTAGGTTCATCATGGTCTAGTAACATGACTTCCAAAACAGGATTACCGTACCACTCTGGTGTGGACTGTAGTTTGGAAGACCTACGAGGTTCTGTAGTAACTTAATCTGAAGTTTCATGATCATTATCTTTAGCTTCCTCACTAATTGGTGTAGGAATCACTAGAATTGATTTCTGTGATGAACTACTTTCCAATTCGGGAGAAGGTACAATTACCTTATCAAGCTCTACGTTCCTTCCACTCACTTCTTTCGAGAGAAACTCCTTCTCTAGAAAGGATCCATCTTAGCAACAAATATCTTGCCTTCGGATCTCTGATAGAAGGTGTACCCAACAGATTCCTTTGGGTATTCTATGAAGACGCACTTCTCCAATTTGGGTTCGAGCTTATCAGGTTGAAACTTTTTCACATAAGCATCACAGCCCCAAACTTTAAGAAACGACAACTTTGGTTTCTTGCCAAACCATAGTTCATAAGGCGTCGTCTCAACAGATTTTGATGGTGCCCTATTTAAAGTGAATGCGGCTGTCTCTAATGCATAACCCCAAAACAATAGTGGTAAATCGGTAAGATACATCATAGATCACACCATATCCAATAAAGTGCGGTTACGACATTCAGACACACCATTACGCTATCGTGTTCCATGTGGCTTGAGCTGCGAAACTATTCCACATTGTTTTTTTAAATGAAGGCCAAACTCGTAACTCAAATATTCTCTTCTACGATCAGATTGTAGAAACTTTATTTTCTTGTTACGATGATTCTCCACTTCACTCTGAAATTCTTTGAACTTTTCAAATGTTTTAGACTTATGCTTCATTAAGTAGACATAATCATATCTACTCAAATCATCTGTGAAGGTCAGAAAAATAACGAAACCCGCCACGAGCATCAACACTCATTGGACCGCATACATCGGTATGTATTATTTCCCACAAGTCAGTAGCTCGTTCCATTGTTCCGGAGAACGGAGTTTTAGTCATCTTGCCCAAAAGGCACGGTTCCCAAGCATCAAATGATTCATAATCATGTGATTCCAAAAGTCCATCTTTATGGACTTTCTTCATGCGCTTTACACCGATATGACCCAAACGGCAGTGCCACAAATATGTTGCACTATCATTATCAACTTTGCATCTTTTGGCATCAATATTATGAATATGTGTATCACCCTGATCAAGATTCAATAAACCATCAACATTGGGTGTATGACCATAGAAGGTTTTATTCATGTAAACATAATAACAATTTATTCTCTGTCTTAGATGAATAATCGTATCGCAATAAACACGATCTAATCATATTTATGCTCAACGCAAACACCAAATAACATTTATTTATGTTCAACACTAATCTCGGAAATATAGGGAGTGTGCGATGATGATCATATCAATCTTGGAACCACTTCCAACACACATCGTCACTTCACCCTCAACTAGTCTCTGTTTATTCTGTAACTCCTGTTTTGAGTTACTAATCTTAGCAACTGAACAAGTATCAAATACCCAGGGGTTACTATAAACACTAGTAAGGTACACATCAATAACCTGTATATCAAATATACCCTTGTTCACTTTGCCATCCTTCTTATCTACCAAATATTCAGGGCATTTCCACTTCCAGTGACCATTTCCTTTGCAGTAGAAGCACTTAGTTTCAGGCTTTGGTCCAGCTTTGGGCTTCTTCGCGGGAGTGACAACTTGCTTGCCATTCTACTTGAAGTTACCTTTCTTTCCCTTTTCCCTTTTCTTGAAACTAGTGGTCTTGTCAATCATCAACACTTGATGCACTTTCTTGATTTCTACCTTGTTGATTTCAGCATCACGAAGAGCTCGGGAATCATTTTCGTCATCCCTTGCATACTATAGTTCATCATGAAGTTCCAGTAACTTGGTGATGGTGACTAGAGAACTCTGTCAATCACTATCTTATCTGGAAGATTAACTCCCACTTGATTTAGGCGATTGTAGTACCCAGACAATATGAGCACATGATCATTGCTTGAGCTATTCTCCTCCATCTTTTGGCTATAGAACTTGTTAGATACTTCATATCTCTCAACTCGGGTATTTTCTTGAAATATTAACTTCAACTTGTTATGAACATCTCATATGGTCCATGACGTTCAAAACATCTTTGAAGTCCCGATTCTAAGCCGTCAAGCATGGTGAACTAAACTATAAAGTAGTCATCATATTGAGCTAACCAAATGTTCATAATGTCTGCATCTGCTCTTGCAATAGGTCTGTCACCTAGCGATGCATCAAAGACATAATTCTTCTGTGCAGCAATGAGGATAAACCTCAGATCACGGACCCAGTCCGTATCATTGCTACTATCATGTTTCAACTTAGTTTTCTCTAGGAACACATATAAAACATAGGGAAGCAATAACGCGAGCTATTGATGTACAACATTATTTGCAAAATACTATCAGGACTAAGTTCATGATAAATTAAAGTTCAATTAATCATATTACTTAAGAACTCCCACTTAGATAGACCTCCCTCTAATCATCTAAGTGATCACGTGATCCAAATCAACTAAACCATGTCCGATCATCACGTGATATTGAGTAGTTTTCAATGGTGAACATCACTATGTTGATCATATATACTATATGATTCACGCTCGACCTTTCGATCTCTAGTGTTCCAAGGCCATATCTGCATATGCTATGCTCGTCAAGTTTAACCTGAGTATTCTGCATGTGCAAAACTGGCTTGCACCCTTTGTAGATGAACGTAGAGCTTATCACACTCGATCATCATGTGGTGTCTCGGCATGACGAACTTTGGCAACAGTGCATACTCAGGGAGAACACTTTTACCTTGAAATTTAGTGAGAGATCATGTTATAATGCTACTGTCAATCAAAGCAAAATAAGATGCATAAAGAATAAACATCACATGCAATCAATATAAGTGATATGATATGGACATCATCATCTTGTGCTTGTGATCTCCATCTCCGAAGCACCGTCATGATCACCATCGTCACCGGCGCGACACCTTGATCTCCATCGTAGCATCGTTGTCGTCTCGCCAACTATTGCTTCTACGACTATCGCTACCGTTTCGTGATAAAGTAAAGCAATTACAGGGCGATTGCATTGCATACAATAAAGCGACAACCATATGGCTCCTGTCAGTTGTAGATAACTCTGTTACAAAACATGATCATCTCATACAATAAAATTTAGCATCATGTCTTGACCATACACTACAAGAAATATGTCAACTTATGACCTTCTGTCAGTGACCCAAGAAGAAATGGTCATAAATTTATGACCATTTTAGACCAATTGGTCAAAAGCTGTCTGGGGGGCTCCAAACCCTAAACCATTGCGACCATTTTGGTCAGAAAGGTCATAATTTCCTTACACGAAATGGTCATAAAGCAAACAGCGCTAGTCCGCTGCCTTATTTCTAGTTGTTAACGACCAATATAGATGGTCATAGCCTTGTAAATTGTGGTGGGTTGCGATGACTAGGCGCCATCTCATCAGTTTTGCCTATGTGTCATGTCCATGTGGCAGTTTTTGCCCTAGGTTGTGAAGCAACCTATATTTCTGTCATTCCCAAAATTCCCAAACAAATCTCATAAATTCTTTGGGTCATATCTTCGTCAAATATGTAAAAACCTTCCTTTCCTAGTTCAAAAATAATTAAAAAATATTCATTTTCCTATTCTGTTCAGAACAATAGTTTGTGAAGGAAGTACCACTTTGGCATGTCCAAATAGTATCCATTTTCTACAGTGCTTTCCTATGCCCAAATAACCCTCCTCCACCAAATGCCAGCTCAATCCATTCATTATTTTGAGCCAAGCTTCAACATTCATATTTATGTCCAATGTGGTGGTTTGCAAAGCAAGTACCACCTAGGCTCCTCCTTTTGAGCTGAAAATTTGTGAAGACGGTCTTCTTAGTAACTGAGCATCCTCAGCCAAAACTCACGGCCATTAGCCATGTACATTTCCCGTACCGCTAATCAAACACTTGGCTGCTTATTCATGTTTAAGCATCGATCGGTCTCCTCGTGAGAATCTTATGTTGTGATTTTCTTCCTAGCACCTACCTGGGGAGTTCCCAAACCACTAGACATGCCTAGGCCGCCAAGAACACATGGCAACGCCACGGTCACGCGGTGACCACGCGGCGGGCATGCGAGCTTACGCGCTCTAGAGTTGGGGCCCTCGGCCACCGTCGAAACCTCGATGTCTCTCCATCAAATCATGTATTTCTGATTAAATAGGTACTTATGTAACTAGAAATGATTTTTGGAAAAAATAAATAGCAAACTATGAGGCAGCTGCAGTTCAAATTTGACCCGCTTCCAACTGAATCGACGGGAATTTGTCTTTTTCACCAGAGGTGGATCAAAATTTTTGACACCCAACCATTTTGTCAATTGTGCATTAAATACGTCCTAATATTTTAGAAAATTGATTTGGTCCAATTTTGCAACAATTATTTGGTAGTTCCTTCACAAAAAAACCTCCTTTCGGGCACTCGAAAAATGAAAAATGGTTTTTTCGTCCAAAGAAAATGAAAACTTCCTTAGGCAACATTGTTTGCCATTCAAATATGCACTCTTGTGCACAATATGAGATCATTTGAATAAACTATGCCACGAATGTGGCCATAAGATTGATCATTTGGCTTGAAAGCCATGAATCTTCAGAGATGATAGCTCATTTCTGAGAACACTTTTTTAAAATAATTGCCGTATTACAAGTTTGTTATTTTTCCTGGGAAATTGGCCACATATAATGACACAATGCGAAGGTTTCCCAATTTTTTGATTTTTTTTGAATTTTTATGCCCGTTTCAAAATGTGGTCAAAACGGCGGGAATGACCGTTCCTAGCTAGTTGTTGAATCTTGGATTCTTTTTCGGTGTTTCTCATATTAAATATATACTTATGTACCTAGAAATGATTTTTTGAAAAAATAAATAGCAAACTATGAGGAAACTGCAGTTCAAATTTGACCCGCTTCCACCTGAATCGGCGGAAATTTGTCTTTTTCATGAGAGGTGGATCAAAACTTTTTACACCCAACCATTTGGTCAATTTTGCATTAAATATGTCTTAGTATTTTAGAAAAATGATTTGGTCCAATTTTGCAACAATTATTTGGTAGTTCCTTCACAAAAAACCTCCTTTCGGGCACTCGAAAAATGAAAAATGGTTTTTTCGTCCAAAGAAAATGAAAACTTCCTTAGGCAACATTGTTTGCCATTCCAATATGCACCCTTGTGCACAATATGAGATCATTTGAATAAACTATGCCACGAATGTGGCCATAAGTTTGATCATTTGCCTTGAAAGCCATGAATCTTGAGAGATGATAGCTCATTTCTGAGAACACTTTTTTAAAATAATTGTCGTATTACAAGTTTGTTATTTTTCCTGGGAACTTGGCCACATATAATGAAACAATGCGAAGGTTTCCCAATTTTTTGATTTTTTTTGAATTTTTTATGCCCGTTTCAAAACGCGGTCAAAACGGCGGGAATGACCGTTCCTAGCTAGTGGTTGAATCTTGGAATTTTTTTGGTGTTTCTCTGATTAAATAGATACTTATGTACCTAGAAATGATTTTTTTTAAAAATAAAGAGGAAACTACGAGGTAGCTGCAGTTCAAATTTGACCCGCTTCCTACTGAATCGACGAAATTTGTCTTTTTCACGAGAGGTGGATAAAAGCTTTTGACACCCAACCATTTGGTCAATTCTGCATTAAATATGGCCTAATATTTTAGAAAAATGATTTGGTCCAATTTTGCAACAATTATTTGGTAGTTCCTTCACAAAAAAAATCCATTTTGAGCACTCAAAAAATGATTAAAAATAGCTAGAAATATGAAAAATGCATACAAATTGGTCCTAATCCATAAAATGTGGTCTAACTCTAGTGAAAATTTGTGTGGTGCCCTTTTGCAAAATATTTTTGATAGCTACTTCATAAAATCTCTTTATTTTTAGTACTTAAAAACTATTCTACATCACTGATTTTCTGAACCAATCATAACTCTGTCCACGGATCGATGACATGGCGTCCATCCATCCATCCATCCATCTCTCCATCCCACATCCATCCATCCATCTATCTATAGAAAAGAAAAAAAAAAGAAAAGAAAAAGAGATACCCACCACCCGCAGCCCAAACCCTAGCTCAGATCGACCCCTCCCCCGTCGCCCCCTTCCTCCCTCGTCCCCATCTCCTCGCCACCGCCCCCTTCCCGATCTAGCTTCTCTCTCTCGCTCTCTCTTACAGCAAACCCCTCTCAACCCTAGCGCTTGCAGCCGCCTCCCACCGTTGCTCCCCGATCCAGATCCACCGCTGCTCCCCGATCCAGATCCGCCGCCATCTCCCTGTCCCCTCGCCGCCGGTCTGCACCCTCCCATCCCCCACCTTTGCCGCCCATCCACCACCGCCGCCCCACCCACGTCGCCTCGCTGCTCCAGCCATCTTCGCCATCGGCGGCCGCCTGCCTCACCATTAACGAACACGCCAACTACTCCGTTCGCCTCGCTGCTCCAACAAAGACGCCTGCCCGCGGAGCAGATCGGGCGAGATTCATAGGCAAGCGAGAAGAGGAGCCACCCGACTACTCTACGCGTGCCGCCAGATCTTCAACGCCCAGCGCCGACGTCTTCCTCCTTGGTCCGCCCAGGCTCCCCCTCGGTCCGCGTCCCTGAGATGGTAAGCTGGTGCTGCGGGCTGGTTCGATGATTCGATTCGTGTTGGTACGAGCGTCCCGTTGATGATGTGCTGTTTGTTTGTTTTTTTACTCAGGCAGGGCGCAAGGAGACGGCGCTCGACCTGGCAAGTTCGTTGACAAGGGCGTCCAGGTCAAGCTCACCGACGGCCTTCAAGGTTGATCCGATTCGCACAGCCCAAATCCCCTCATTTTTCTTCTGTCCCTTCCCAGTGTTATGATAGATACATCGTCAGATCCACTAGAGGGCTCCCTATTTGTTTTACAAAATATGGTTATTTCTGGGTACATGTGCACTAGATAGGTTATGTTTCTTAGTACTCTGGACCTTGAAGATATGTCATGTTATAGAATGCAAGTCTGTATATCATGGTCGTCTCCTTAGTCTGCAAACAAATAAATCATTTCAAGTTTTTTGTCCATGTGTAGTCCATAAATATTAACAAAATTCAAATGATCAATTAATGAAAAGTATTAATCCCTAGATTCACTATATAGTCCATCAAGATTATATGTTTTTCCTATATATTCAAAGAGTTCATACTAACAACATTGCAATCATGCTCATCATTCAGAGATTTGGTCTCAAACATTCTATAGATTTCTTCTTCTAGCACTTGAGCACAATTTTCCTTTTCATCATACTCACAGAAGATATTAAAAAGACGAAGCGTATGAGACAAACTAAACTCCATTTTTTGTAGTTTTCTTTTATAAACTAAACTAGTGATAAAACAAGGAACAAAAAGATTCGATTGCAAGATCTAAAGATATACCTTCAAGCACTCACCTCCCCGACAATGACGCCAGAAAAGAGCTTGATGTCTACTACACAACCTTCTTCTTGTAGACGTTGATGGGCCTGCAAGTGCACAGGTTTGTAGGACAGTAGCAAATTTCCCTCAAGTGGATGACCTAAGGTTTATCAATCCGTGGGAGGCGTAGGATGAAGATGGTATCTCTCAAGCAACCCTGCAACCAAATAACAAAGAGTCTCTTGTGTCCCCAACACACCCAATACAATGGTAAATTGTATAGGTGCACTAGTTCGGCGAAGAGATGGTGATACAAGTGCAATATGGATGGTAGATAAAGGTTTTTGTAATCTGAAATTATAAAAACAGCAAGGTAACTAATGATAAAAATGAGCACAAACGGTATTGCAATGATAGTAAACAAGGCCTAGAGTTCATACTCACTAGTGCAAGTTCTCTCAACAATAATAACATAGATAGATCATATAACAATCCCTCAACATGCAACAAAGAGTCACTCCAAAGCCACTAATAGCGGAGAACAAACGAAGAGATTATGGTAGGGTATGAAACCACCTCAAAGTTATCCTTTCTGTTCTATCTATTCAAGAGTTTGTAGTAAAATAACATGAAGCTATTCTTTCCGCTCAATCCATCATAGAGTTCATACTAGAATAACACCTTAAGACACAAATCAACCAAAACCCTAATGTCACCTAGATACTCCATTGTCACCTCAAGTATCCATGGGCATGATTATACGATATGCATCACACAATCTCAAATTCATCTATTCAACCAACACAAAGTACTTCAAAGAGTGCCCCAAAGTTTCTACCGGAGAGTCAACACAAAAACGTGTGCCAACCCCTATGCATAGGGTCATGGGCGGAACCTGCAAGTTGATCACCAAAACATACATCAAGTGGCACATGATATCCCATTGTCACCACAGTTAATCATGGCAAGACATACATCAAGTGTTCTCAAATCATTGAAGACTCAATCCGATAAGATAACTTCAAGAGGAAAACTCAATTCATCACAAGAGAGTAGAGGGGGAGAAACATCATAAGATCCAACTATAATAGCAAAGCTCGCGATACATCAAGATCTTGCCATAGAGAGAACACGAGAGAGAGAGAGAGAGATCAAACACATAGCTACTGGTACATATCCTCAGCCCCGAGGGTGAACTACTCCCTCCTTGTCATGGATAGCGCCGGGATGATGAAGATGGCCACCGGTGATGGGTTCCCCCCTTCGGTAGGGTGCCGGAACGGGCTCTCGAGAGGTCTTTGGTGGCTACAAAGGCTTGCGGCGACAAAACTCCCGATCTATCTTGATATTCGATGTTTTTAGGGTACGTAGGCTTATATAGGCGAAAGATGTCGGTCGGGGGAGCCTCGAGGGGCCCACGAGAGGGTAGGGCGTGCCCAGGGGGGTGGGCACGCCCCCCTCTCTCGTGGCCTCCTCGAGGAACTTCTAACGTGAACTCCAAGTCTCCCGGATCATATTCTTCCTAAAAATCATGCTCCCGAAGGTTTCATTCCGTTTGGACTCCGGTTGATATTCCTTTTCCTCGAAATACTGAAACAGGCAATAGAACAGCAATATGGGTTGGGCCTCCAGTTAATTGGTTTGTCCCAAAAGTAATATAAAAGTGTATAATAAAGCCCATAATCATTTAAAACAGATAATAAAATAGCATGAATGCTTCATAAATTATAGATACGTTGGAGATGTATCAACATCCCCAAGCTTAATTCCTACTCGTCCTCGAGTAGGTAAATGATAAAAGAAAGAATTTATGAAGTGTGAATGCTAGAAGGTGCACAAGTTTGATCAATGATAATTTCAATCACCTTTTCTAGCATGATTATATGCCATAACAGTAGTTCATCTCATAAAACTTCTCAAGATCAAGTAACAAGCTATTCACATGTTAAAGCATAGACCATAAACTTTCTTGAAAACTAGCAAACTTCATTCTTAGTCATCAAACAATTGCAATTCATCTTATTTTCAGGAATAGCAAACTCCACATACTCAACTATCATATAGTCTTCTACAATTGCTAACACTCACGCAATACTAATGGTTATGGAGTTTTAATCGGACACTGAGAAAGATAGGGGCCTATAGTGTTGCCTCCCAACGTATTCACCTTTGGGTGATGTCAACAATAATAATTCATGCTAACTTACATCCAATTGGATATATATATCAGGATCACCCCAACACAAAGTGCTTGCCAAAGGATAAAATGAAAAAGGGAAAGGTGAAGATCACCTTGACTCTTGCATAAAGTAAAAGACATAAGGTAAAAGATAGGCCCTTCGTAGAGCGAAGCAGAGGTTGTCATGCGCTTTTAGGGTTGTATACACAAAATCTTAATGCGAAAGAACGTCACTTTATATTTCCACTTGTATATGGACCTTTATTATGCAGTCCGTCGCCAACTCAACAAGTACCTTCGGAGACACCTGAGCACCTTTATAATCACCCAGTTATGTTGTGACGTTTGGTAGCACATAAAGTGTTCCTCTGGTAAACGGGAGTTGCATAATCTCATAATAATAGGAACATGTATAAGTCACGAAGAAAGCAATAGCAATATACTAAATGATCAAGTGCTAAGCTACCGAAATGGGTCAAGTCAATCACATCATTCTCCTAATGATGTGATCACGTTAATCAAATGACAACTCATGTCTATGGTTAGGAAACTTAACCATCTTTGATTAACGAGGCTAGTCAAGTAGAGGCATACTAGTGACACTATGTTTGTCTATGTATTCACACATGTATTATGTTTCCGGTTAATACAATTCTAGCATAAATAATAAACATTTATCATGAAATAAGGAAATAAATAATAACTTTATTATTGCCTCTAGGGCATATTTACTTCAGTCACCCATTTGCACCAGAGTCAATAATCTAGTTCACATCACCATGTGATTTAACACTAATATTCACATCTGCATGTGATTAACACCCATAGTTCACACCGTCATGTGACCAACGCCCAAAGGGTTTACTAGAGTCAATAATCTAGTTCACATCGATATGTGATTAACACCCAAAGAGTACTAAGGTGTGATCATGTTTTGCTTGTGAGAGAAGTTTAGTCAACGGGTCTGTCACATTCAGAGTCGTATGTATTTTGCAAATATTCTATGTCTGCAATGCTCTGCACGGAGCTACTTTAGCTAATTGCTCCCACTTTAAATATGTACCCAGATTGAGACTTAGAGTCATCTGGATTAGTGTAAAAGCTTGCACCACTGTAACTCTTTACGATGAACTCTTTTATCACCTCCATAATTGAGAAACATTTTCTTAGTCCTTTCTAAGGATATTCTTGACCGCTGTCCAGTGATCTACTCCTAGATCAAAATTGTTCTCCTTGCCAAATTCAGAGAAAGGTATACAATAGGTATGGTACATAGCATAGCATACTTTATAGAACCTATGACTATGGCATAGGGAATGACTTTCATTCTCTTTCTATTTTCTGCCGTGGTCGGGCTTTGAGTCTTACTCAACTTCACACCTTGCAAACACAGGCAAGAACTCCTTCTTTGACTGTTCCATTTAGAACTACTTCAAAATCTTATCAAGGTATGTACTCATTGAAAAATCTTATCAAGCATCTTAATCTATCTCTATAGATCTTGATGCTCAATGTGTAACTAGCTTTACCGAGGTCTTTCTTTGAAAAACTCCTTTCAATCACTCCTTTATGCTTTCTAGAAAATTCTACATTATTTCTGATCAACAATATGTCATTCACATATACTTATCAGAAAGGCTGTAGTGCTCCCACTCACTTTCCTGTAAATACAGACTTCACCGCAAGTCTGTATAAAACTATATGCTTTGATCAACTCATCAAAGCGTATATTCCAACTCCGAGATGCTTGCACCAGTCCATGGATGGATCACTAGAGCTTGCACACTTTGTTAGCACCTTTAGGATTGACAAAACCTTCTGGTTGCATCATATACAACTCTTGTTTAATAAATCCATTAAGGAATGTAGTTTTTGACATCCATTTGCCAAATTTCATAAAATGTGGCAATTGCTAACCTGATTCAGACAGACTTAAGCATCGATACGACTGAGAAAATCTCATCGTATTCAACACCTTGAACTTGTCGGAAAATTTTTTGCGACAAGTCGAGCTTTGTAGATAGTAACACTACTATCAACGTTTGTCTTCCTCTTGAAGATCCATTTATACAATATGGCTTGCCGATCATCGGGCAACTCCACCAAAGTCCACACTTTGTTCTCATACATGGATCACATCTCAGATTTCATGGCCTCAAGCCATTTCGCGGAACCTGGGGTCATCATTGCTTCCTCATAGTTTGTAGGTTCATCATGGTCTAGTAACATGACTTCCAAAACAGGATTACCGTACCACTCTGATGTGGACTATAGTTTGGAAGACCTACGAGGTTCTGTAGTAACTTAATCTGAAGTTTCATGATCATTATCTTTAGCTTCCTCACTAACTGGTGTAGGAATCACTAGAATTGATTTCTGTGATGAACTACTTTCCAATTCGGGAGAAGGTACAATTACCTTATCAAGCTCTACGTTCCTTCCACTCACTTCTTTCGAGAGAAACCCCTTCTCTAGAAAGGATCCATCTTAGCAACAAATATCTTGCCTTCGGATCTCTGATAGAAGGTGTACCCAACAGATTCCTTTGGGTATTCTATGAAGACGCACTTCTCCAATTTGGGTTCGAGCTTATCAGGTTGAAACTTTTTCACATAAGCATCACAGCCCCAAACTTTAAGAAACGACAACTTTGGTTTCTTGCCAAACCATAGTTCATAAGGCGTCGTCTCAATAGATTTTGATGGTGCCCTATTTAAAGTGAATGCGGCTGTCTCTAATGCATAACCCCAAAACAATAGTGGTAAATCGGTAAGATACATCATAGATCACACCATATCCAATAAAGTGCGGTTACGACATTCAGACACACCATTACGCTGTGGTGTTCCATGTGGCTTGAGCTGCGAAACTATTCCACATTGTTTTTTTAAATGAAGGCCAAACTCGTAACTCAAATATTCTCTTCTACGATCAGATTGTAGAAACTTTATTTTCTTGTTACGATGATTCTCCACTTCACTCTGAAATTCTTTGAACTTTTCAAATGTTTTAGACTTATGCTTCATTAAGTAGACATAATCATATCTGCTCAAATCATCTGTGAAGGTCAGAAAAATAACGAAACCCGCCACGAGCATCAACACTCATTGGACCGTATACATCGGTATGTATTATTTCCCACAAGTCAGTAGCTCGTTCCATTGTTCCGGAGAACGGAGTTTTAGTCATCTTGCCCAAAAGGCACGGTTCCCAATCATCAAATGATTCATAATCATGTGATTCCTAAAGTCCATCTTTATGGACTTTCTTCATGCGCTTTACACCGATATGACCCAAACGGCAGTGCCACAAATATGTTGCACTATCATTATCAACTTTGCATCTTTTGGCATCAATATTATGAATATGTGTATCACCCTGATCAAGATTCAATAAACCATCAACATTGGGTGTATGACCATAGAAGGTTTTATTCATGTAAACATAATAACAATTTATTCTCTGTCTTAGATGAATAATCGTATCGCAATAAACACGATCTAATCATATTTATGCTCAACGCAAACACCAAATAACATTTATTTATGTTCAACACTAATCTCGAAAATATAGGGAGTGTGCGATGATGATCATATCAATCTTGGAACCACTTCCAACACACATCGTCACTTCACCCTCAACTAGTCTCTGTTTATTCTGTAACTCCTGTTTTGAGTTACTAATCTTAGCAACTGAACAAGTATCAAATACCCAGGGGTTACTATAAACACTAGTAAGGTACACATCAATAACCTGTATATCAAATATACCCTTGTTCACTTTGCCATCCTTCTTATCTACCAAATATTCAGGGCATTTCCACTTCCAGTGACCATTTCCTTTGCAGTAGAAGCACTTAGTTTCAGGCTTTGGTCCAGCTTTGGGCTTCTTCGCGGGAGTGACAACTTGCTTGCCATTCTACTTGAAGTTACCTTTCTTTCCCTTTTCCCTTTTCTTGAAACTAGTGGTCTTGTCAATCATCAACACTTGATGCACTTTCTTGATTTCTACCTTGTTGATTTCAGCATCACGAAGAGCTCGGGAATCATTTTCGTCATCCCTTGCATACTATAGTTCATCATGAAGTTCCAGTAACTTGGTGATGGTGACTAGAGAACTCTGTCAATCACTATCTTATCTGGAAGATTAACTCCCACTTGATTTAAGCGATTGTAGTACCCAGACAATATGAGCACATGATCATTGCTTGAGCTATTCTCCTCCATCTTTTGGCTATAGAACTTGTTAGATACTTCATATCTCTCAACTCGGGTATTTTCTTGAAATATTAACTTCAACTTGTTATGAACATCTCATATGGTCCATGACGTTCAAAACATCTTTGAAGTCCCGATTCTAAGCCGTCAAGCATGGTGAACTAAACTATAAAGTAGTCATCATATTGAGCTAACCAAATGTTCATAATGTCTGCATCTGCTCTTGCAATAGGTCTGTCACCTAGCGATGCATCAAAGACATAATTCTTCTGTGCAGCAATGAGGATAAACCTCAGATCACGGACCCAGTCCATATCATTGCTACTATCATGTTTCAACTTAGTTTTCTCTAGGAACACATATAAAACATAGGGAAGCAATAACGCGAGCTATTGATGTACAACATTATTTGCAAAATACTATCAGGACTAAGTTCATGATAAATTAAAGTTCAATTAATCATATTACTTAAGAACTCCCACTTAGATAGACCTCCCTCTAATCATCTAAGTGATCACGTGATCCAAATCAACTAAACCATGTCCGATCATCACGTGATATTGAGTAGTTTTCAATGGTGAACATCACTATGTTGATCATATATACTATATGATTCACGCTCGACCTTTCGATCTCCAGTGTTCCAAGGCCATATCTGCATATGCTAGGCTCGTCAAGTTTAACCCGAGTATTCTGCGTGTGCAAAACTGGCTTGCACCCTTTGTAGATGAACGTAGAGCTTATCACACTCGATCATCACGTGGTGTCTCGGCATGACGAACTTTGGCAACAGTGCATACTCAGGGAGAACACTTTTACCTTGAAATTTAGTGAGAGATCATGTTATAATGCTACTGTCAATCAAAGCAAAATAAGATGCATAAAGAATAAACATCACATGCAATCAATATAAGTGATATGATATGGCCATCATCATCTTGTGCTTGTGATCTCCATCTCCGAAGCACCGTCATGATCACCATCGTCACCGGCGCGACACCTTGATCTCCATCGTAGCATCGTTGTCGTCTCGCCAACTATTGCTTCTATGACTATCGCTACCGTTTCGTGATAAAGTAAAGCAATTACAGGGCGATTGCATTGCATACAATAAAGCGACAACCATATGGCTCCTGTCAGTTGTAGATAACTCTGTTACAAAACATGATCATCTCATACAATAAAATTTAGCATCATGTCTTGACCATACACTACAAGAAATATGTCAACTTATGACCTTCTGTCAGTGACCCTGGAAGAAATGGTCATAAATTTATGACCATTTTAGACCAATTGGTCAAAAGCTGTCTGGGGGGCTCCAAACCCTAAACCATTGCGACCATTTTGGTCAGAAAGGTCATAATTTCCTTACACGAAATGGTCATAAAGCAAACAGCGCTAGTCCGCTGCCTTATTTCTAGTTGTTAACGACCAATATAGATGGTCATAGCCTTGTAAATTGTGGTGGGTTGCGATGACTAGGCGCCATCTCATCAGTTTTGCCTATGTGTCATGTCCATGTGGCAGTTTTTGCCCTAGGTTGTGAAGCAACCTATATTTCTGTCATTCCCAAAATTCCCAAACAAATCTCATAAATTCTTTGGGTCATATCTTCGTCAAATATGTAAAAACCTTCCTTTCCTAGTTCAAAAATATTTAAAAAATATTCATTTTCCTATTCTGTTCAGAATAATAGTTTGTGAAGGAAGTACCACTTTGGCATGTCCAAATAGTATCCATTTTCTACAGTGCTTTCCTATGCCCAAATAACCATCCTCCACCAAATGCCAGCTCAATCCATTCATTATTTTGAGCCAAGCTTCAACATTCATATTTATGTCCAGTGCGGTGGTTTGCAAAGCAAGTACCACCTAGGCTCCTCCTTTTGAGCTGAAAATTTGTGAAGACGGTCTTCTTAGTAACTGATCATCCTCAGCCAAAACTCACGGCCATTAGCCATGTACATTTCCCGTACCGCTAATCAAACACTTGGCTGCTTATTCATGTTTAAGCATCGATCGGTCTCCTCGTGAGAATCTTATGTTGTGATTTTCTTCCTAGCACCTACCTGGGGAGTTCCCAAACCAATAGACATGCCTAGGCCGCCCAGAACACATGGCAACGCCACGGTCACGCGGTGACCACGCGGCGGGCATGCGAGCTTACGCGCTCTAGAGTTGGGGCCCTCGGCCACCGTCGAAACCTCGATGTCTCTCCATCAAATCATGTATTTCTGATTAAATAGGTACTTATGTAACTAGAAATGATTTTTGGAAAAAATAAATAGCAAACTATGAGGCAGCTGCAGTTCAAATTTGACCCGCTTCCAACTGAATCGACGGGAATTTGTCTTTTTCACCAGAGGTGGATCAAAATTTTTGACACCCAACCATTTTGTCAATTGTGCATTAAATACGTCCTAATATTTTAGAAAATTGATTTGGTCCAATTTTGCAACAATTATTTGGTAGTTCCTTCACAAAAAAAAACCTCCTTTCGGGCACTCGGAAAATGAAAAATGGTTTTTTCGTCCAAAGAAAATGAAAACTTCCTTAGGCAACATTGTTTGCCATTCAAATATGCACTCTTGTGCACAATATGAGATCATTTGAATAAACTATGCCACGGATGTGGCCATAAGATTGATCATTTGGCTTGAAAGCCATGAATCTTCAGAGATGATAGCTCATTTCTGAGAACACTTTTTTAAAATAATTGCCGTATTACAAGTTTGTTATTTTTCCTGGGAACTTGGCCACATATAATGACACAATGCGAAGCTTTCCCAATTTTTTGATTTTTTTTTGAATTTTTATGCCCGTTTCAAAATGTGGTCAAAACGGCGGGAATGACCGTTCCTAGCTAGTTGTTGAATCTTGGATTTTTTTTGGTGTTTCTCTGATTAAATATATACTTATGTACCTAGAAATGATTTTTTGAAAAAATAAATAGCAAACTATGAGGAAACTGCAGTTCAAATTTGACCCGCTTCCACCTGAATCGGCGGAAATTTGTCTTTTTCACGAGAGGTGGATCAAAACTTTTTACACCCAACCATTTGGTCAATTTTGCATTAAATATGTCCTAGTATTTTAGAAAAATGATTTGGTCCAATTTTGCAACAATTATTTGGTAGTTCCTTCACAAAAAACCTCCTTTCGGGCACTCGAAAAATGAAAAATGGTTTTTTCGTCCAAAGAAAATGAAAACTTCCTTAGGAAACATTGTTTGCCATTCCAATATGCACCCTTGTGCACAATATGAGATCATTTGAACAAACTATGCCACGAATGTGGCCATAAGTTTGATCATTTGCCTTAAAAGCCATGAATCTTGAGAGATAATAGCTCATTTCTGAGAACACTTTTTTAAAATAATTGCCGTATTACAAGTTTGTTATTTTTCCTGGGAACTTGGCCACATATAATGAAACAATGCGAAGGTTTCCCAATTTTTTGATTTTTTTTGAATTTTTTATGCCCGTTTCAAAACGCGGTCAAAACGGCGGGAATGACCGTTCCTAGCTCGTGGTTGAATCTTGGAATTTTTTTGGTGTTTCTCTGATTAAATAGATACTTATGTACCTAGAAATGATTTTTTTTAAAAATAAAGAGGAAACTACGAGGTACCTGCAGTTCAAATTTGACCCGCTTCCTATTGAATCGACGAAATTTGTCTTTTTCACGGGAGGTGGATAAAAGCTTTTGACACCCAACCATTTGGTCAATTCTGCATTAAATATGGCCTAATATTTTAGAAAAATGATTTGGTCCAATTTTGCAACAATTATTTGGTAGTTCCTTCACAAAAAAAATCCATTTTGAGCACTCAAAAAATGATTAAAAATAGCTAGAAATATGAAAAATGCATACAAATTGGTCCTAATCCATAAAATGTGGTCTAACTCTAGTGAAAATTTGTGTGGTGCCCTTTTGCAAAATATTTTTGATAGCTACTTCATAAAATCTCTTTATTTTTAGTACTTAAAAACTATTCTACATCACTGATTTTCTGAACCAATCATAACTCTGTCCACGGATCGATGACATGGCGTCCATCCATCCATCCATCCATCTCTCCATCCCACATCCATCCATCCATCTATCTACAGAAAAGAAAAAAAAGAAAAGAAAAAGAGATACCCACCACCCGCAGCCCAAACCCTAGCTCAGATCGACCCCTCCCCCGTCGCCCCCTTCCTCCCTCGTCCCCATCTCCTCGCCACCGCCCCCTTCCCGATCTAGCTTCTCTCTCTCGCTCTCTCTTACAGCAAACCCCTCTCAACCCTAGCGCTTGCAGCCGCCTCCCACCGCTGCTCCCCGATCCAGATCCACCGCTGCTCCCCAATCCAGATCCGCCGCCATCTCCCTGTCCCCTCGCCGCCGGTCTGCACCCTCCCATCCCCCACCTTTGCCGCCCATCCACCACCGCCGCCCCACCCACGTCGCCTCGCTGCTCCAGCCATCTTCGCCATCGGCGGCCGCCTGCCTCACCATTAACGAACACGCCAACTACTCCGTTCGCCTCGCTGCTCCAACAAAGACGCCTGCCCGCAGAGCAGATCGGGCGAGATTCATAGGCAAGCGAGAAGAGGAGCCACCCGACTATTCTACGCGTGCCGCCAGATCTTCAACGCCCAGCGCCGACATCTTCCTCCTAGGTCCGCCCAAGCTCCCCCTCGGTCCGCGTCCCTGAGATGGTAAGCTGGTGCTGCGGGCTGGTTCGATGATTCGATTCGTGTTGGTACGAGCGTCCCGTTGATGATGTGCTGTTTGTTTGTTTTTTTACTCAGGCAGGGCGCAAGGAGACGGCGCTCGACCTGGCAAGTTCGTTGACAAGGGCGTCCAGGTCAAGCTCACCGACGGCCTTCAAGGTTGATCCGATTCGCACAGCCCAAATCCCCTCATTTTTCTTCTGTCCCTTCCCAGTGTTATGATAGATACATCGTCAGATCCACTAGAGGGCTCCCTATTTGTTTTACAAAATATGGTTATTTCTGGGTACATGTGCACTAGATAGGTTATGTTTCTTAGTACTCTAGACCTTGAAGATATGTCATGTTATAGCATGCAAGTCTGTATATCATGGTCGTCTCCTTAGTCTGCAAACAAATAAATCATTTCAAGTTTTTTGTCCATGTGTAGTCCATAAATATTAACAAAATTCAAATGATCAATTAATGAAAAGGATTAATCCCTAGATTCACTATATAGTCCATCAAGATTATATGTTTTTCCTATAACAGAAGTATTTCATATCATAGGATAATTGTAGCTCGGAGACCACGGTAATGGTAGCTCATTTCATATCATTTGAATTTTTCCTATAAATATTACAATGAAGCTGGATTGGAATGGATGCAGGTGGGTGGCCGAGGAGGACCACTAGTTGTATGTCAATCGGACCACCGTCCTTGATCAACTTCCCGCGGCAGTCAAGCCAGCCATGCATATACATGATGCTGCTGCTACAAGTATGGTATCTTCCATAGCAAGGTTGAAAGGATCCTTAAAACAAGCTAGCTAGGCAACATCTGATCTGAGAGTACATAGTTATGGGCATGCATGTATAAGTGCTGTAGGGAAGGGTTAATTAGCCATGGAGTAGTTGCCAGTAACCTCTTTCTGTTTATGGAGTGTAAACAAAATAAGAGCCCACATACACTTGCATCTTTTCTGAACATTCAGCCCGTCCTGTTTAGTCGAACGAAGAAAAAATGCAAGGACACCAAAAGGTGTGTAGATACACAGATAACAAATATGTGGTTCCATACTAGTTGGAACACTTTTCGCTTAAATGATGTGCATGACAGATTTATCCAGCCGCTGCACTTTACTGAACAGTTGTTTCCTAGACATGTTGGGTTTTTCAAACCTTTTCTTGGGAGTAATTATACTTGTTAAATGTTGTCCTTTTGCAAGAAAAAGAAAAGCTGCTGTCCTGAATGAATGTAAAAATACTTTAACAAGCCCTTCTTTGTTGCATTTAGGGGCATTGCAAGGCACTGCAATTACCTCGGAGATCTACTCTTGGCGCTGATTAGCTACAGAAGCAGAAGGCCATGCTGTATTGTTATTGTAGACCGTGATGATCATGCAGAACTAAATGGCAAGTTCTTCTGTACATTGCTCTTTGATATCCAGTTTTGAATTGAAGTTGCATCGATCTCTAGCTTTGATGCCGCGCTGTGATCTAATCTGGTGCGTGCAGGCGCTGCGGGCCAAGGACCTGAACGAGATGTTCCCGATGGTGGACGCAGAGGCGGCGCCCATGGAGGACGCCCCTCCACCACTGCTCCGACGCCATCCAGGTCTTCTTACCTTCAGTTTCTTCTTCTTCCCTTACCCTCCATTCCTTTGACTGAGATGTGATGTGGTTTCCTGCCATGAATGAGCAGTTGTCGCCGGATGGATGTAGGACAACCGACCATGGATGAGCAGCAGCAGCACCCCCATGGTGAGCCCCTCCACCCCTTTGTTCCCCTCTGTTTTCTGTGATGCTATAGTTTGGCCTCGGTTCCATGGCTTATTACTTGCTGTACGCCACGTCGAGGACCGAGTGTTTGAGCTGATTTGTGTTGTTGGTGGTCATCTAGCTACTGATTTTCTGCTGCAAGTTAGAATGCCTACTGTTCTGTGCTGTAGATGACTACTAAATTATCTAGTTTGCATCCATTTGATGTCATGTATGCTACTGATTAGTTGCAGGTAATTAGAATGTTGTAGGTTCAGTACTAACATGGCCTAATCCATTGGAATAAATTAGATGGGAATATATCTAGTTTGTTAATATAAATCTGATTAGTATGTTTGCTGCCATTTTGTATAAATTAGATGGGAATAAATTAGATGGGCATAATCTATAACAAGCCCTAATTGAACGAATCAATCTGATTAGTATGTTTGCTACCATTATGTTAGTCTGCAGAAGCATATCTAGTTTGTTAGTCAGCCACTTTTTTGCTAGAACCATAAATCCTGATGCATGCTGATTATGGTCTGGTCTGTTAGATCTGTTCTCCTGTTGCTTAAAATTTGATTGGATTCTGAATGTGTATCTGCTGGTGTGTATTTGTTGTTGCCTGGATTCTGAATGAACATGTCAGTATACTATATACCCAAAAAAACATGCTTACAGTTCTTTTCATTTATATGATCAATTTAGTTAGAGTTGCACATGTCAGTATACTATATACCAAAAAAAATCCTAGCTAGTGAGAACATTTGTCACTCCATGAACACGTACTGGTTAGTGTTAGTCATACTATTTATCTACATGGCATTTGATGTCAATTCTTGCTTATAAGTTATTAGATCACTCCATGAACACATTCTTATTCTTATATTTTCATTCTTATTCTTTGCATAGGTGAAGTGTGAATCCAAGGCCGAAGCTGTGAATCATATCAACAAAGAGGAGCATATTATGTGTTGTAATTGTACGCATATCTAGGTTGCAGTATACTGAATTGTAATAGACTAATGTAGTCTTGTTTTGGACGAATTTCATTTGCTCTCTAGTATGTTCAAAACAATGATTGTGTATGTGATTTGAATACCCGTGAAATGGAAACATGACAAGAGGGTCCAAGTTATAATGGTTGTTTGACAAATTTCGAAATTTCTGACATGTGGGACATATTTTGAGATAAGCATGACATGTGGGGCTGGCTTACTAGTGGTACCCCAATGTATAATGGTTGAAACTATAAAAATCAGTGAAATAAAAAGGCTACGGCCCAAAAATAAAATGGCTTAAATGTTGGGCCTGGCCCATGTAGTTGACCAAAATTAATCACGAAAAAATATATAAAAAGGCCGAATTGTTGGGCTAGGCCCATGTAGAAAACCGAATTGGACCGGGCTGAATCTTGTGCCACATCAGCTTGCCACGCTGGATGCCTACGTGGCCTGGGGAGGTTGCTAGTGACCAAAACGAAACAATAGACGTATTTTGGTCGTAAACGTCTTCGACCATTCCAGAAGAAAGGTCGCTATAGTCAGTTTATGACGGCCAACTTTTGACCTTCTGTTTTTGGTCACAAAAAGGTCGCAAATGGAAATTTGTGACCTTTCAGTGACCAATAGTGGTGGTCACAAGTTGACATATTTCTTGTAGTGATATCACGTCACAACATCCCTACAAAAACAAGTTAGACATCCTCTACTTTGCTGTTGCAAGTTTTACGTGGCTGCTACGGGCTGAGCAAGAAGCGTTCTTACCTACGCATCAAAACCACAACGATAGTTCGTCAAGTTAGTGTTATTTTAACCTTCTCAAGGACCGGGCGTAGTCACACTCGGTTCAACTAAAGTTGGAGAAACTGACACCCGCCAGCCACCTGTGTGCAAAGCACGTCGGTAGAACCAGTCTCGCGTAAGCGTACGCGTAATGTCGGTCCGGGCCGCTTCATCCAACAATACCGTCAAACCATAGTATGACATGCTGGTAAGTAGTATGACTTGTATCGCCCACAACTCACTTGTGTTCTACTCGTGCATATAACATCTACGCATAAACCTGGCTCGGATGCCACTGTTTGGGAACGTAGTAATTTCAAAAATTTCCTGCGCACACGCAAGATCATGGTGATGCATAGAAACGAGAGGGGAGAATGTCGTCCACGTACCCTCGTAGACCGTAAGCAGAAGCGTTAGCACAACAACGCGGTTGATGTAGTCGTACGTCTTCACGATCCGACCGATCCAAGTACCGAACATATGGCACCTCCGAGTTCATCACACGTTCAACTCGATGACGTCCCGCGAACTCCGATCCAGTAGAGCTTCACGGGAGAGTTCCGTCAGCACGACGGCGTGATGAGGGTGATGATGTTGCTACCGATGCAGGGCTTCTCCTAAGCACCGCTACGATATGAACGAGGTGGAATATGGTGGAGGGGGGCACCGCACACGGCTGGGAGAGATCAATAGATCAACTTGTGTCTAGAGGTGCCCCTGCCCCCGTATATAAAGGAGTGGAGAAGGGGGGAGGGCCGGCCCTCCTATGGCGCGCCCTGGAGGAGTCCTACTCCTACCGGGAGTAGGATCCCCCCCTTCCAGGTAGTAGGAGTAGGAGTCAAGGAAAGGGAAAAGAGAAGAGAAGGAAGGAGGGGGCGCAGCCCCTCCCCCTAGTCCAATTCGAACTAGGCCTTGGTCGGGCGTGCAACCTCTCCTCTCTCTATCCGTTAAAGCCCAATAAGGCCCTTATACTCCCCGGCGAATTCCCATAACTCTTCGATACTCCGATAAATACCCGAATCACTCGGAACCTTTCCGATGTTCGAATATAGTCATCCAATATATCGATATTTACGTATCGGCCATTTGGAGACTCCTCATCATGTCCCTGATCTCATCCGGGACTCCAAACTACCTTTGGTACATCAAAACACATAACTCATAATATAAATCATCACCGAACGTTAAGCGTGCGGACCCTACGGGTTCGAGAACTATGTAGACATAAACGAGACACATCTTCGGTCAATAACCAATAGCGGAACCTGGATGCTCATATTGGCTCCCACATATTCTACGAAGATCTTTATCGGTCAAACCGCATAACAGCATATGTTGTTCCCTTTGTCATCGGTATGTTACTTGCCTGAGATTCGATCGTCGGTATCTCAATACCTAGTTCAATCTCGTTACCGGCAAGTCTCTTTACTCGTTATGTAATGCATCATCCCACAACTAACTCATTAGTCATATTGCTTGCAAGGATTATAGTGATGTGCATTATCGAGAGGGCCCAGAGATACCTCTCCGACAATTGGAGTGACAAATCCTAATCTTGAAATACGCCAACTCAACAAGTACCTTCGGAGACACCTGTAGAGCACCTTTATAATCACCCAGTTACGTTGTGACGTTTGGTAGCACACAAAGTGTTCCTCCGGTAAGCGGGAGTTGCATAATCTCGTAGGCATAGGAACATGTATAAGTCATGAAGAAAGCAATAGCAACATACTAAACGATCAAGTTCTAAGCTAACGGAATGGGTCAAGTCAATCACATCATTCTCCTAATGATGTGATCCCGTTAATCAAATGACAACTCATGTCTATGGTTAGGAAACTTAACCATCTTTGATTAACGAGCTAGTCAAGTAGAGGCATACTAGTGACACTATGTTTGTTTATGTATTCACACATGTATTATGTTTCTGGTTAATACAATTCTAGCATAAATAATAAACATTTATCACGAAATAAGGAAATAAATAATAACTTTATTATTGCGTCTAGGGCATATTTCTTCAATCTCCCACTTGCACTAGAGTCAATAATCTAGTTCACATCACCATGTGATTTAACACTAATATTCACGTCTGCATGTGATTAACACCCATAGTTCACATCATCATGTGACCAACGCGCAAAGGGTTCACTAGAGGTAATAATCTAGTTCACATCGATATGTGATTAAAACCCAAAGAGTACTAAGGTTTCATCATGTTTTGCTTGTGAGAGAAGTTTAGTCAACAGGTCTGTCACATTCAGAGCCGTATGTATTTTGCAAATATTCTATGTCTGCAATGCTCTGCACGGAGCTACTTTAGCTAATTGCTCCCACTTTAAATATGTATCCAAATTGAGACTTAGAGTCATCTGGATTGGTGTAAAAGCTTGCACCACTGTAACTCTTTACGATGAACTCTTTTATCACCTCCATAATCGAGAAACATTTTCTTAGTCCTTTCTAAGGATATTCTTGACCGCTGTCAAGTGATCTACTCCTAGATCAAAATTGTACTCCTTGCCAAATTCAGAGCAAGGCATACAATAGGTCTGGTACATAGCATAGCATACTTTATAAACCTATGACTATGGCATAGGGAATGACTTTCATTCTCTTTCTATTTTTTGCCGTGGTCGGGCTTTGAGTCTTACTCAACTTCACACCTTGCAACACAGGCAAGAACTCCTTCTTTGACTGTTCCATTTTGAACTACTTCAAAATCTTATCAAGGTATGTACTCATTGAAAAATCTCATCAAGCGTCTTGATCTATCTCTATAGATCTTGATGCTCAATGTGTAAGTAGCTTTACCGAGGTCTTTCTTTGAAAAACTCCTTTCAAACACTCCTTTATGCTTTCCAGAAAATTCTACATTATTTCTGATCAACAATATGTCATTCACATATACTTATCAGAAAGGCTGTAGTGCTCCCACTTACTTTCCTGTAAATATAGGCTTCACCACAAGTCTGTATAAAACTATATGCTTTTATCAACTCATCAAAGCGTATATTCCAACTCCAAGATGCTTGCACCAGTCCATGGATGGATTACTGGAGCTTGCACACTTTGTTAGCACCTTTAGGATTGACAAAACCTTCTGGTTGCATCATATACAACTCTTCTTTAATAATTCCATTAAGGAATGCAGTTTTTGACATCCATTTGCCAAATTTCATAAAATGTGGCAATTCCTAACATGATTCTGACAGACGTAAGCATCGGTACGAGTGAGAAAATATCATCGTATTCAACACCTTGAACTTGTCAAAAAACGTTTTGCGAAAAGTCGAGCTTTGTAGATAGTAACACTACTATCAGTGTCTGTCTTCCTCTTGAAGATCCATTTATACAATATGGCTTGCCGATCATCGGGAAACTCCACCAAAGTCCACACTTTGTTCTCATACATGGATCACATCTCAGATTTCACGGCCTCAAGCCATTTCACGGAATCTGGGCTCATCATCGCTTCCTCATAGTTCGTAGGTTCATCATGGTCAAGTAACATGACTTGCAGAACAGGATTACCATACCACTCTGGTGCGGACTGTACTTTGGAAGACCTACGAGGTTCTGTAGTAACTTAATCTGAAGTTTCATGATCATCATCATTAGCTTCCTCACTAATTGGTGTAGGATTCACTGGAACTGATTTCTGTGATGAACTACTTTCCAATTCGGGAGAAGGTACAATTACCTTATCAAGCTCTACTTTCCTCCCACTCACTTCTTTCGAGAGAAACTCCTTCTGTAGAAAGGATCCATCTTAGCAACGAATATCTTGCCTTCGGATCTGTGATAGAAGGTGTACCCAATGGTTTCCTTTGGGTATTCTATGAAGATGCACTTCTCTGATTTGGGTTCGAGCTTATCAGGTTGAAACTTTTTCACATAAGCATCACAGCCCCAAACTTTAAGAAATGACAACTTTGGTTTCTTGCCAAACCACAGTTCATAAGGCGTCATCTCAACAGATTTTGATGGTGCCCTATTTAAAGTGAATGCAGCTGTCTCTAATGCATAACCCCAAAACAATAGTGGTAAAACGGTAAGATACATCATAGATCGCACCATATCCAATAAACTGCGGTTACGACGTTCGGACACACCATTACGCTATGGTGTTCTATGGGGCTTGAGCTGCGAAACTATTCCACATTGTTTTTTTTAAATGAAGACCAAACTCGTAACTCAAATATTCTCTTCTATGATCAGATTGTAGAAGCTTTATTTTCTTGTTACGATGATTCTCCACTTCACTCTGAAATTCTTTGAACTTTTCAAATGTTTCAGACTTATGCTTCATTAAGTAGACATAATCATATCTGCTCAAATCATCTATGAAGGTCAAAAAAATAACAACACCCGCCACGAGCATCAACACTCCTTGGACCGCATACATCGGTATGTATTATTTCCAACAAGTCAGTAGCTCATTCCATTATTCCGGAGAACGGAGTTTTAGTCATCTTGCCCAAAAGGCACGGTTCCCAAGCATCAAATGATTCATAATCAAGTGATTCCAAAAGTCCATCTTTATGGACTTTCTTCATGCACTTTACACCGATATGACCCAAACGGCAGTGCCACAAATATGTTGCACTATCATTATCAACTTTGCATCTTTTGGCATCAATATTATGAATATGTGTAGCACCATGATCAAGATTCAATAAACCATCAACATTGGGTGTATGACCATAGAAGGTTTTATTCATGTAAACAAAATAACAATTTATTCTCTGTCTTAGATGAATAATCGTATCGCAATAAACATGATCTAATCATATTTATGCTCAACACAAGCACCAAATAACAATTATTTAGGTTCAACACTAATCTCGAAAATATAGGGAGTGTGCGATGATGATCATATCAATCTTGGAACCACTTCCAACACACATCATCACTTCACCCTCAACTAGTCTCTGTTTATTCTGTAACTCCTGTTTCGAGTTACTAATCTTAGCAACCGAACAAGTATCAAATACCCAGGGGTTACTATAAACACTAGTAAGGTACACATCAATAACCTGTATATCAAATATACCCTTGTTCACTTTGCCACCCTTCTTATCTACCAAATATGAAGGGCATTTCCACTTCCAGTTACCATTTCCTTTGCAGTAGAAGCACTTAGTTTCAGGCTTTGGTCCAGCTTTGGGCTTCTTCGCGGGAGTGACAACTTGCTTGCCATTCTACTTGAAGTTCCCTTTCTTTCCCTTTGCCCTTTTCTTGAAACTAGTGGTCTTGTCAATCATCAACACTTGATGCTATTTCTTGATTTCTACCTTCGTTGATTTCAGCATCACGAAGAGCTCGGGAATCATTTTCGTCATCCCTTGCATACTATAGTTCATCACGAAGTTCCAGTAACTAGGTGATGGTGACTAGAGAACTCTGTCAATCACTACCTTATCTAGAAGATTAACTCCCACTTGATTTAAGCGATTGTAGTACCCAGACAATCTGAGCACATGCTCCTTGCTTGAGCTATTCTCCTCCATCTTTTAGCTATAGAACTTGTTAGAGACTTCATATCTCTCAACTCGGGTATTTGCTTCAAATATTAACTTCAACTCCTGGAACATCTCATATGGTCCATGACGTCCAAAACGTCTTTGAAGTCCCGATTCTAAGCCGTTAAGCATGGTGCACTAAACTATCAAGTAGTCATCATATTAAGCTAGCCAAACATTCATAATGTCTGCATCTGCTCTTGCAATAGGTCTGTCACCTAGCGATGCATCAAGGACATAATTCTTTTGTGCAGCAATGAGGATAAACCTCATATCACGGACCCAATCCGTATCATCGCTACTATCATCTTTCAACTTAGTTTTCTCTAGGAACACATATAAAACATAGGGAAGCAACAACGCGAGCTATTAATCTACAACATTATTTGCAAAATTCTATCAGGACTAAGTTCATGATAAATTAAAGTTCAATTAATCATATCACCTAAGAACTCCCACTTAGATAGACATCCCTCTAATCATCTAAGTGATCACGTCATCCAAATCAACTAAACCATGTCCGATCATCACGTGAGATGGAGTAGTTTTCAATGGTGAACATCACTATGTTGATCATATATACTATATGATTCACGCTCGACCTTTCAGTCTCAAGTGTTCCAAGGCCATATCTGCATATGCTAGGCTCGCCAAGTTTAACCCGAGTATCCTGCGTGTGCAAAACTGGCTTGCACCCGTTGTAGATGAACGTAGAGCTTATCACACTCGATCATCACGTGGTGTCTCGGCACGACAAACTTTGGCAACGGTGCATACTCAGGGAGAATACTTTTACCTTGAAATTTAGTGAGAGATTATGTTATAATGCTACTATCAATCAAAGCAAAATAAGATGCATAAAGAATAAACATCACATGCAATCAATATAAGTGATATGATATGGCCATCATCATCCTGTGCTTGTGATCTCCATCTCCGAAGCACCATCATGATCACCATCATCACCGACGCGACACCTTGATCTCCATCGTAGCATCGTTATCGTCTCGCCAACTATTGCTTCTACGACTATCGCTATCGTTTAGTGATAAAGTAAAGCAATTACAAGGCGATTGCATTGCATACAGTAAAGTGACAACCATATGGCTCCTGCCAGTTGCCGATAACTCTGTTACAAAACATGATCATCTCATACAATAAAATTTAGCATCATGTCTTGACCATATCACATCACAACATGCCCTGCAAAAACAAGTTAGACGCCATCTACTTTGTTGTTGCAAGTTTTAAGTGGCTGCTACGGGCTGAGCAAGAAGCGTTCTTACCTACGCATCAAAACCATAATGATAGTTCGTCAAGTTAGTGATGTTTTAACCTTCTCAAGGACCGGGCGTAATCACACTCGGTTCAACTAAAGTTGGAGAAACTGACACCCGTCAGCCACCCGTGTGCAAAGCACGTCGGTAGAACCAGTCTCGCGTAAGCGTACACGTAATGTCGGTCCGGGCCGCTTCATCCAACAATACCGCCGAACCAAAGTATGACATGCTGGTAAGAAGTATGACTTGTATCGCCCACAACTCACTTGTGTTCTACTCGTGCATATAACATCTACGCATAAACTTGGCTCGGATGCCACTGTTTGGGAACGTAGTAATTTCAAAAATTTCCTGCGCACACGCAAGATCATGGTGATGCATAGCAACGAGAGGGGAGAGTGTCGTCCACGTACCCTCGTAGACCGTAAGCGGAAGCATTAGCACAACAACGCGGTTGATGTAGTCGTACGTCTTCATGATCCGACCGATATCCAAGTACCGAACGTACGACACCTCCGAGTTCAGCACACGTTCAGCTCGATGACGTCCCACGAACTCCGAACCAGAAGAGCTTCACAGGAGAGTTCCGTCAGCACGACGGCGTGATGACGGTGATGATGTTGCTACCGATGCAGGGCTTCTAATAAGCACCGCTACGATATGACCGAGGTGGAATATGGTGGAGGGGGCACCGCACACGGCTCGGAGAGATCAATAGATCAACTTGTGTCTAGAGGTGTCCCCCTGCCCCCGTATATAAAGGAGTGGAGGAGGGAGGAGGGAGGAGGGAGGAGGGCCGACCCTCCTATGGCGCGCCCTGGAGGAGTCCTACTCCCACTAGGAGTGGGATTCCCCCCCTTCCAAGTAGTAGGAGTAGGAGTCAAGGAAAGGGAAAAGAGAAGAGAAGGAAGGAGGGGGCGCAACCCCTCCCCATAGTCCAATTAGGACTAGGCCTTGGGGGGGCGCGCAGCCTCTCCTCTCTCTTTCCCCTAATGCCCAATAAGGCCCTTATACTCCCCGGCGAATTCCCGACTCCGATAAAATACCCGAATCACTCGGAACCTTTCCGATGTCCGAATATAGTCGTCCAATATATTGATCTTTACGTCTCAACCATTTTGAGACTCCTCGTCATGTCCCCGATCTCATCCGGGACTCCGAACTACCTTTGGTACATCAAAACACATAACTCATAATATAAATCATCACCGAACGTTAAGCGTGCGGACCCTACGGGTTCGAGAACTATGTAGACATGAACGAGACACATCTTCGGTCAATAACCAATAGCGGAACCTGGATGCTCATATTGGCTCCCACATATTCTACGAAGATCTTTATCGGTCAAACCGCATAACAACATACGTTGTTCCCTTTGTCATCGGTATGTACTTGCCTGAGATTCGATCGTCGGTATCTCAATACCTAGTTCAATCTCGTTACCGGCAAGTCTCTTTACTCGTTATGTAATGCATCATCCCGCAACTAACTCATTAATCACATTGCTTGCAAGGCTTATAGTGATGTGCATTACCGAGAGGGCCCAGAGATACCTCTCCGACAATTGGAGTGACAAATCCTAATCTCGAAATACGCCAACTCAACAAGTACCTTCAGAGACACCTGTAGAGCACCTTTGTAATCACCCAATTACGTTGTGACGCTTGGTAGCACACAAAGTGTTCCTCCGATAAACGGGAGTTGCATAATCTCATAGTCATAGGAACATGTATAAGTCATGAAGAAAGTAATAGCAACATACTAAACGATCAAATGCTAAGCTAACGGAATGGGTCAAGTCAATCACATCATTCTCCTAATGATGTGATCTCATTAATCAAATGACAACTCATGTCTATGGTTAGGAAACTTAACCATCTTTGATTAACGAGCTAGTCAAGTAGAGGCATACTAGTGACACTATGTTTGTCTATGTATTCACACATGTATTATGTTTCCAGTTAATACAATTCTAGCATAAATAATAAACATTTATCATTAAATAAGGAAATAAATAATAACTTTATTATTGCCTCTAGGGCATATTTCCTTCACCGATGAGGATTGGTGAATTGCTCCACACCGGCACGATGGGGAGCATGGCGGCACGGGCTTCATCGCTACCGTTGACAACGCCGAGCTGTACGCGTCGTTCGTGCCTGTGACGGTGCCATGCAGGCAGAGAAGAAGCTAGGTGCGCGAAGAGAGACGAGTCGGTGGTTGTCGCCGTCGCCTCCGCATCAGCCGCCATCATCAAGGAGAAGTAGAACACAGGAGTCCACTGCCGCTTGGGTCCCATGAAGGCCACCGCCTAGGCAAGGCCGGCTTACACAATCGGTGTCTTGCCGGGTTCTCTCTTGTGAGGACCTCCGTCGATCCCACATGGGCTCAACGAAAGCGGAGCCGCCGCGCTTCCCCTCCCGCTGAAGCATCAGCCGGGGGTTTCACTCTGATGAGTGGTGGGGAAGCGAACCGTATTTTTGCGCTGAAGCATATACCTCCGGGGCTCCGCCAGTCCGTTGATCGGGCTGCGGGACATGAGGAAGACAAAGGGATCCGCGAGCAGCGATTTAGATTAGGTATTATTATACCTCTAGAGCCGACTAGCACCACTTATTGATGTAAATATAATAAAATCCCTCATGTTTATATGAAAATCCGGCATTTTTATATGAAATTTGTCATGTTTATATGAAATTATGGCCGTGTTTTCACGAATTTCGTCCGGTTGGTTCGAGTTGTTAAATGTATGCGGCTATTTTTTTTCGAATCAAAGGAGTTTTACTCCAAATTTAAAGAGTATATGGTGGTCCTTGATGCATCCACACAGTCATGGTACACTCAGTACGACTATACTTTGCCAGACAGTCGGCACCTCTATTTGATCCCTCATTAACTTTTGTGGGATAAACTCCCTGACTTTTATCAACTTCTTAATTTCAGCCACGAGATGACCATAGGCAGGACAATCTAACCCATCCACTGTTAAACTGGACAACGCCTCACTCGAGTCAGACTAGACAATAACGGGAAAGTTAGTCTGTTGAATAGCAAGTGTCATTTCTTGCATGATTGCATGTACCTCGGTCTCCATTGCATTATTGCAATTGAGATAAATCGATAAGCAACAAAAATAACATATCTGTTGTGCCGCCCGAGAACCATCCCACTGCCGCCTCGCCAGACTCCACTGAAAAGGTTCCAACTACTGACAGAGCAACAAAATCAGGCGTTGGAGGTGGTGAAGGCCTAGACCCTGAAGAAGCTCGCGTTTGAGGCAAAGCCCAATCAACAATCGGCATTTTCCCTTTAATGATTTCCTCTGTACTCAACTTTATAGTATCTCCAACAGACTTCATATAGCTATCCAAAAAGTCCACCGTAGACTCCACAGGGGGAACCTCTTTATCATGAGCGGGATCATTCCTTAATTGCCAAATACGCCAAATGAGCATAATAACACGATCACGCTGAAGTACGTCACAGTTAAGCAGCAAATTCAACAACCACTCCTCACCGCTGTTAACAAGTAACTGGTCTTGTGGAAGCGACCAGACTCTCCTCATGGCCTCCCAAATGCTGCGTGCATGGCTGCATGCAACCAGAGCATGATAGCAATCTTCGTCTACAGTGCCACAGATGGGACACGTCCCACGCAACACCAAATGTTTGTACTGCATGCAAGTCAGTACCCAATTCACCGGTCGCCGCTCGCCAAGCCGTATGCTTCATACGCAAAGGAACAGAGGAACACCAAATAAGATTCCAAACCGAACGATTTTCTTTAGGATTAGCACTCGACACCCCACCAGCAAATAGTTCATCATGCATGGCCGTCGGCGGGTGGTACGCACTTTTCACAGAGAACCAACCATTCTTCTCCGGGTGCCAGGCAAAGAAGTCTTGACATTGTATCGGCGAAGTACGGATTTTCAGAATTTTACGGACGTCCATTGGCCAGAAGTGGTCATTCAAGCATTGCACCATCCAAGCACCATTAACATCAAGGAAATCAGATACCCGGTTGAAGCGACAGTTCCCTTTAGGTGTGATCGGCCGGAAATTATGGCATCGAGGGATCCATGGATCCCTCCAAGTTCGTATCAATGAACCATCTCCAACCAGCCAAATAATCCCTTTTTTAATCAGCTCCCGTCCATGTTCAATCCCCTTCCACAGTGCTGAAAAGTTTCCTATAATATTGTATTCAATAGATTTCCATTCGGGTAGTACTTCGCTCGTAACAGACGGAGACACAAACTGTCTGGAGTATCAAGAAGTCGCCAAGCCTGCTTTGCGAGCAATGCTTGGTTAAAAGCACACATGTCACGGAAACCCATACCACCCTTAGACTTAGGTAATCTCATTGTATCCCAACTCAATCATGCCATCTTCCGCTTTCTATTCTCCACACCCCATCAGTATTGCCGCATTAATCGTGTAAGATCATCCAACACAGATACCGACAGTCGAAACACACTCACACATAGGTGGGTATGGCTTGCGCAACTGATTTAATTAACAGTTCCTTACTAGAAGAGGCCATATACTGTTCTCTCCAATCAACAAGTCTCCTATTCCGTCGGGCTTGCAATGTTTCAAATCTCCCTTTATGCATTCTTCCCTCAGGAACATGCAAACCAAGATACTTATGATCAAAAACCTCTTGAGTCACCTCCAAAATTGACTTAACTCCCGCCGCCTCTGACAGCAAACAATTATCCAAGAATAGGATGGAGCACTTCAAAGGGCTGATGAGTTGCCCTGTCGCCGAAGCATAAGTGTTCAACAAACCTTTCACCAACATTGTCTGCTGACTAGAAGCATGGAAAAATAACAAAGAATGATCCGCAAAAAGGAGGTGTGAAATAACCGGGGCTCTCCGACAAATTTTAATCCCTTCTAATCCATCCTCCTCCATTGAATTACTAAATAACCGGGGCTGTGGTTGGATGGCTGCCTGCCGCATCTGTATCCGCAGACTGGTCCCCCTGTTTGCAGACGGATATGCGGGAGGTTTTCTGTGGGTTGCCGTTGAAGATGCCTTGAGTGTACATAGATGAATAGTCCATGAAAAACTTCTTTAACCAAAGGATGTCAATTCGCCAAAAATAGTAAGGAAACATGAACATATTCGGTCTGTTAAGTCAATAATTAGAAGACAGGGTGTAGAATTCGTTCAAAATATTGCCGGAGGATAGATTGAAACCCTAGTAGAAAACTCAAGGGGAAAACCACAATAAGCGTAGTTGTCTTCAGCGCAATGATACGTTCTAATTTTTTTAGGGGTTTGATACGCTTGATACGTTCTAAATCAGTTATTCTTCTTTTTTTTTTCTACAAAATTTCTTACAGCACGTCGTGGGCTTTCAGTCCAGCCCAGTGTCGGGCTCCCGAGCTCTTCACTTTACGGCCTGCACTACAGTTGGCTCCATTCCCTCAAAAAAAAAAAAGTTGGCTCCACTCCATCGCCGCGAGATGACGGCCAGCCTCCGCCGCCGCTCCTAATTGGCCGCGGCGGCGCCGTTGGACGACGACGACCTGCCCTCGGAGATCCTCCTCCGCCTCCCGCCGCAGCATTCATCCCTCCCCCTCCCGCGCCTCGCTAGCGCAATTGTGCAGTTAGAAACCGACGGCGTCACAGGGAGCGATGAATACTGGCAAGTCCTTCCCAGTTTGATTCAAACAAACCAAATCCCACTTAGCATTCTCCGAGTTATAAATTCTGCTACTATTTCAGTTACTCTGAGTAGATAATTATAAGATGCTAGTGTATTGATAATTTGTCACAAATTCTGAGATAGCAGTTTTATATGGCCAGACGTGGGGATTTCAGGAGCAGGCAACAATAGTACTAGTAGCTAATAGTAGCTATTGATAATTTTTTTGAGGATATTACTCCCTCCGTCCCATAATGTAAAACATTTTTTTAACACTAGTGTAGTATCAAAAACCGTCTTACATTATGTGACCGAGGGAGTACATCTGAGCAGTGGATTAGTCTCTACTTCTTTCGTGACCATTGACTCTTTGGGTCCCCTCATCTCTGAATCCTGGCTCCACCCCTGACATGTTTTGCAAATGTTGCTATGAAGAATGTTCATTCACAACTATGAAAAATATAGTCTGGTCTCCTGTAGGAGGACATTCAGATAAAAATTGCAGTTGCAATACAGTCATTTGAGTAGAAATAAATGTCTCATGGCATACATACACCATAGACTATTCGAATAGCATACATGTTTTTGTCCTCACTTATTTAGGGCATCTCCAAAACGGACCCTCAAACCGCCTGCAACGGTCTGGATTTGCTTGCCAGCCATGCATCTGTGCTTGGAGTCACAACCGTCCGGCCATGCATCTGTGCTTGGAGTCACAACCCCCAACAACATACATGCTGACGTGATGCCCCTCTCGGATCTCCTGACATTGCAAAGCACACCAAGATCACAACCACCTGATACACATACAGATAACCTGCAAAAAATTAGAATATTTTCCTTGTAAGAAGCAACATTATTACTGAAAAGCAGGCCCCACAAAAACTAGATGGTGCAGAAGTCACAGCTAATCATAATCAAGTCAACACACATGATACTAGTTTCAGTCAGTATGATGTGCAGCATTTCATATTGGTTTGCCGGCATACTTTCACGAAGTCACTTAACGATCTTGTTAATCCATTTAAGCCCAATATCCGTTGCAGGTTAGAGCACATAGTCCCAAAAAATAGACCTCTTAAGAAATAAGGGGGCGCGGGTATTCATTTCAAGCAATTCAGATATAAATTACATCTAACATGTCCACATTCAGACCTAGCACTACATGCAATGCTTATAAACATTTTGATAAATAACAGAGAGGATGTAAGCACATACCCCCTCCGTTCCAAATTACTCGTCGTGGTTTTAGTTCAAATTTGAACTAAAACCACGACGAGTAATTTGGAACGGAGGGAGTATATATCATACCCTAAGCTCGATGCGTTTTTCTGCGAGTAATCATTTGGGAAATATGAAGTCCCTTGCTGAAAGCTTCATTAAACAGGATCCTCGTCTGCAATTCCCGGAGTCCAGGCAACCATGACAGCACAACTATGGGTGCCATAACGATTAATCCCAATGTTATGTCATAAAAACGTGCCACAACAACCACAGTTTTCCAAACAGTGTCAGACTTCTTCAGGTACTGCCTGAACACCAGAGCAATGGATATGATTCCCCAGCCAGTTGGTAGAAAAGCCAAGAGACTAGTAAAAGTGTCAATGAACTGGAACTTTGTGAGTGTAAGCAGCACAATGATAGCAGCCAAAGAGGCACAAACAATAACAGACTGGACAAGCCGGTAGCGAATGTGCTTCTTTGCTGAATATTTGTCTCTGAAATAGGTAACCGTGACAAGAGCCAGAAAAGGCAACGGTATGCATGCCCAGGATAGAACATAGACAAGGATGCTTCTACTCCCACCGGCCATGTGAAGCCGATACACAATTGCATACTGGAAGAAGAAATACCGGAGGTCTAGTATGATCTCAATGATGCTCCCCCACAGACCAGTGGTCCGAAGATGGTCGGTTTCCTCTTCCCACCACTTCTCCCAGCTCTGATCAGACTTGACCGAAATTCCGCCCTGGAACCAAATCCAACTGAAGAAATCCTCAAAATCATTAGAATTCTTCTGCCAGTCCAAACCTGATGGATTGAAAATGAAGGGGGCAAGAATCCAGGAGCATACTAGGAACCAACTGGAAAGTGTCAGCAGGATGTACACCAATGTATCCCCTGCGATGTTGCTATAAGATGAATAAAGACACAATATCACACCAAGCTCTATTGCTTTCGTGAAATGGCTACGGGCGTACAGCCTATAGTTCTCAGCAAATTTCTTGTGCTCCACCACGAAGCCACGGCCAGTAGGACGGTACTTTGCGCCTCCATGAAGGAGTGTCCGCCCATAATAGTGTGTCTTGGTCCCCATGCAGAAGGTGTAGAAAACAGATGCACACTGCAATTGCATTACTATGAAATCCCACACCGCAATGAGGAAACCATGCTCTAGGGAGTTCTCAATAATCATGGGCAATGCTGTGAAGAGGCCAAACTGTATGAAAAATTGCTGGTTCAGGACAGCCCACAGGGCTGCATTATCAGTAGAGCTAGTGTTGTTTGTGATGTAGTCCTCGAGCCCACTGAGTGCAAGATAAAAGCGCCCCCACACAAATGCATAGACAGTTAGCACAACCATCATGGTGTTGAGATAAAATCCAATGGTTGTATAAAAGAATGAGAGCATCCGGAAGAAATCCAATCCGTGGCCTAGTCTGTAGACATCTCTGCTTAGAGTTTGCTCCCCGTTGCCACCAGCAACCTTGGCTTCAAACATGGAAATCTGATTGAGCCCAACGTCCCTTCCTTTACCAACCTGGATATATTCATGGTGTGTAACATTGCCCCCACGGAGAGTACAGTTAAATCCAGCAAATATATCCTCACTGATGTTGATTGCTTTCGATGCTTTACTGATGCCACCTCGGCCCAAGAACCAGAGGCGGTCAAACACATCCGGGTGGCCATAATGCATTCTAACCTTGAGTAGATTAGCAAGAACGCGCTGGCTCAGAGTGACGAAACATGTTTCTTGAGCAGACATAAACCAAGCTAGAGAAGACACAGAACCGGTGAACACATGCTCCCGAACTCCAAGGATATTTGGCTTGCTATAGCGATTGAACTCTTCAAGCAGGTTTCTCATCTTAAGAGCTTCTTCAAAGTAGTTGTCTTGGTTCATGTCGATGGTCTGAACGGCATCACCCCTCGTGAAGATGAGTGCATGGTTCTGGTTCTCTGGCTTGCCTTCACCAAGCTTCATGGGTCCAGGCAGCTTAACCCGGTAGATCTCGACCTCCCGCTGAAACAGTTGGTCGTATTTCACAAGGACAGAGAAGTACTCTGTTTCACCACCGCTGGATTGCTTTTCATCGACATAAGCGACGCGCAGTGCCTCGTGCTTCTTCATTAGCTCCAATATCTCAACGGCATGGGGGTCATTTCGAGATTTCTGTTGGCCATAAAGTTGGCATGCAACCACATAAGTGTATTTCATAAGGGCAGTCCGATACTCGCTACCTTTAAACAAGGAGCTCACACCAACCCCACTACTTGCTCTGCTCAGTCTCAGTGGTGCTGCACGTGAAGAAGATGCGCTGCTTGAAGAAGCCCAACCTGGTCTTGAAGAGATCTTCCTCGATCCAGTAATCAATCGACGCTCAGATGCGGATTCAAGAAAAGTCAGCATCTTGAGAGCTTCATAGTAATACATCATCCCCCTCACGGTACGTGAGAGCGTCTGTCCCCTGTACGAGACCCACTGCCGGAGGTCTCTTAACCTTTGCTTCTCGATGTACAGCTCCTTGTTATCACACATCCCCTCCCGCTCCATCCGCTCGATAAAGAACTCCCACTCATCCGGGTAGATCTGTTGCAGATAGTATAATATCGAGATACCATCTTCATTCTCCTTATAGAGCTGGTCCTTGGTGTACAAGACCTCTTCATCATAGTATGGTGTCAAGACACTCAAGGCCATCATCTTGTCTACCTTGGTTGCTCGTGGCATGTCCATGAACAATGAGTTGCTGAAGAAGGCAATCCTTCGGCGAGCTCCAAGATTCTTTGGGACATGGATCATATGGTCCCTTGAGGTAAGGATGGTGTGAATGCGGCGCACCTGCTTATAGAAGCTGCCATTCTCCTCATGAGGCAGCACGATATTGCCTACGAAAAGAAGGTTGGTAGGCCTTGAGTTCCTCAGCTGTTCCGTGCTTCTTATCCCAGTCCTGAAGTCACGAACCACAACATCATAGAGGGTCTGAAGCGCATTGACAATCTTGCTGGTAGATCCTTGTTGGGCTCGAGAAGCAGGCTTAATAAAGCTACGAGCTCTGCATGGATATTTTGCAGCACGGACATGTTATGCTTGACTGTGAACAGCTCCTTCTCCATGGATTCGTCGAAGTCACGGAACAACCTTGTCACGATGGCACGTTCCTCGGTTCTGTTCTTGATGATCTTTAGCAGCAAGTATTTTGTGCTATCATATGCCTCAATAACAGCACAACGGCGATAATCGTTCTTGCAGATCTTGCTCCAGAGCCTGCGATCAGATCCCTGAGACTCCTTTGCCTGACCAAGTGCAAGAGACAGCTCGTTGAAGAGCAAGAAGCACGGCCAGCGGATCACACGCACATTGGGTTGCGCGGGTAGCAGCGTAAGAAGCTCAACCTCACGATCGCTCACAATGTCCTCTTCCCGGAACTTGGCGATTATCTCATTCCAGACGAGCGCAAATCTTCGCTCCTCTACCTTGTTTGACTCGAGAGAGATCCTCCTGAAGGATCGGCCTTGGAATAGGCCGTGCCGTAGCCGCAACCGATGGCAGCAATTCCGAAACTTCCTGAGAATGCTGTTGGGCCCATTCTCATGCTGCTCCTCCGGCATGATGTTGAATGACATGGCACTTGCAAAGAACTGGAACCGGAGTCGCAGCTGCTCCATGTCCCGGATCTCCCCAAGGTGCAAGAAAAGCCCCATCCAGGCGCCAGCCAGAGAAGAGAAGATGCCATACCAGATCTGTATATCCATGAGGTAGATCAAAACCACCGGGAACCACAGTAAGAGCACAGCAAATGGGTTCCTCTGGCTAAAGAACTCATGCCAAGAAGCATATGCGGCCGTACTCAGGCCGTATATCTCTTTGGTGGGTGCCACCAGTGGCCTGATCTGGAGGAAATAACTGAAGGAGAACTTGACAGCAAGCACAAGTATCCAGAAGGCTGAGTATCTCACACTGTCAAAGGTGCTCTCCCTGAGCCCACGGCCAACGTAGATGCGGCTGTGGAACCACCAGGTGAGAGCGTAACAGATTTTCCAGTTTGTCTTCTCCAATGCCTTCCGCAGACAGGGGAAAACCAAGAGCACCATGGCAAGGGCCGCAGGGAGCACGAACACTGCAGCTGCATATAGAAACCTCATAATTCGTGCGTCAGTCGCCGGCGACCAGCTCTGATCCCTGTCCCTCTGGCTCCAGATTCCCTTGTACAGGAGGGAAAATGTGAGGACCCACCCGGCTGCCACGATGGCCTTGAGCCCCATGCGCACGGCAAGGATGCGGCCGTCCCTGTCCCTGTCCCTCGAGGCACGGCGAAACTGCGTCGCAATCTCCAGCAGCGCCTGCAGGAAGCGTAGCCCAGCCCAGGTGATGAAAATGGTTAGCGCGTGCACCTGGACCCCACGGTGCGACCTCAGACTTTGCCACGGCCACGTCGCACTCGCACCGTCCCATGCCACGATCACCGCGGCCTGCAGGTAGAGCACCAGCATCACCCACAGCCTGTCGAAGCTCCGGAAGATGCTCCAGAACGAGCGGACCTCGACGAAGCCCGTCTTGCGGTCCGTGTCCGGCTGCGTGCGGAACAAGTGCTGCGACCGATCCATGGGCCAGCCTAGGCGGTCGAACACGTCGCGGCGCCAGAAGTACTCGTTGAAGTCGTCGTAGTTGCGCCAGTCAGCGTGCGCCGCGGTGCCGTTGCGGCTGGACTCGACCTCGGCGCGGATGACACCGTAGATGGGCGCGACGACGCGGGCGAGGAAGGCGTTCTCGCCGTGCACGGCGGGGTTGGCAGGATGGCCCTTGTCGTCGACGTAGCCCTCCAGGATTCGATGCAGCTCCAGCGCCATGTGGTGGTAGATGTAGCAGAGGCACTCCGGCATGAAGCGGAGGTTGGCGGCCTCGCCCCATACCAGGAGGTGCAGCCCCGTGAAGAGCAGGTCGGTGCAGGGGTCCTCAGCCGCGTCGGGAACGAAGACGTTGGGCCGGCGGCCGAGGAAGCGGCACCACGAGGTGTAGTTGCGGAGGAGCTTCAGGCGCAGGGAGCGCGCGACGCGGGGCTCGAGTGCGTCCGCGGAGGAGGAGACCCGCATTTGCGCGTTGGCCAGGAGGAGCAGCAGGTGCTCCCGCTGGTTCCGCACGTTGTCCCGCTGGAAGCCGAAGAAGGCGCCGAGCCAGTCCATGAGGTCCTTGTCCGCGCCCCACCGAGAGCGAGAGTAGGGCGGCGGGCGGAGGCCACCCACCGCCGCCTGGAGCGCCGCGGCGGCAGCCCGCACCTCCGGGAAGCGGAGCGACGGGTGCTCGGCGTGGTGGTCGTCGGTGGGCAGGATGTTGTAGGGTGTGCTGCCCGCGGCCGAGGCGGCCGCCCGCACGCGCCGTCGGGTGGTGCGCGGCATCGTTACAGCTAGTTTTTGGGTTGCTTTGGGCTTAAGGATTAGATCTCGTGCACCAGTGGTGGCCTAAGTGTTGCCCGGGACGGGCAAGGAGACTTTGGTTGCTTGGGTCGCGGGATAGGAGCTATTCAAATCTACTTGTGCGACTGCGACGGCTGGCGACGTGGTGAACCAAAGTGACCAATATTGTTGGAAATGACTCGGCGTCAGTCAAGTCATTGCCTAGAGTACGTTGAGGAGTGTGTGTGTGTGTGTGTGTGTGTGTGTGTGTGTGTGAGGAGAAGAGCATATAAGGATCAAAAGTTCTTGCAGACAACTGAAAAGAAAATAACCAATACTGATGCGGACTCGCACCAGCAGTCTATCGATCTAATGAGTTAAGAAGAAAAAAAAAAGAAAAAAAACTCGCATCGATCTTGATCTGATTATGACTTTGTGGACGGGAGTGAACCTATTGCCGCACACGCGGTCGTCTTTCTTCCTCCACATCGCCGAAACTACAAGGACGCAACTATCTAGCTTTTTCATGTTGTTGTCGCTTTGCTAAAGACGCGATGTTTCTTAGCTTCAGATCAAATGAGCTTGATAAACAGTAAAGCTAAGATGTTTATGGCGATTTTGTCAATCTCAAAATGATATATTGACTAAGTCTTTCGGAGGTGTTCATTCATATAGATTAGTGTATGTGCGTATGTATGAGTGTGTGCGCTTATACTGTGTTAAAAAACAGTAAAAAAATTCAAAACAAATTCAAAAAATCTGATTTCTTTGGCAAACCATTGACAAATATTTTGAGTTATTGCAAAGTTTTATCATGGAATTACATTCGTTGAGTTCATGGCAAGAAAGCAAAATTGATCCTCCAAAATTGTTATTCTTGAAAGCATTTTGGAATGCTAATTTTGTTTTTTTACCACGACTTCCATCAGTGTCATTTCATGATAAAATTTTGCAAGCACTCAAAACATTTTGCCAAAGTTTGTTACCAAAAGAAAACAAAATTGTTATCGATTTTTATTTATTTTACTGTTTATGCGAGCTCATTTGAGCTCGGGAGCAGAAGAGTAATTTTGTTTTGTAAATCTCTTCTAGCCTAGCTCATCAAGTGGCCTTACACATGTCTATGACAGGGACCACAAGAAGCCTACTGGTAAGATGCACCTGCTACGCTACAGAACCACATGAAAGTAGAGCCAAAATTAATTTTGTTGCATTCTGTTATTCAAAACATTCAGTCATGACCTTCTAAAGTCAGAAAAGAAGCAATGAGTTATTCCTTTTCTTATCACATGTATTAATGGACATTTCTTCAAATGCTATTGTACACAACATTATTCTACTTTGTAAGGTAGGCCAAAACACTAATGATATGTTTACTTGTTGGATCTCACATCATCCTTTTTATCTTTGTCCTGTATTTCTAATGCGGAAGTTTAGAGTTATAGTCAGTTCAATTCAACATTTGATATCTCCGTACATGTTATTGTACCCCATTTAAAATGCTACGCCACATTGACAACATTCTTGAAAAATCCATGATGATGTCTAAATGTAGTTGAAAAAACTTGACGATGGGTTGATGTGATAATAAGTGGGGATTTGAAAACATATAAAAGTTACAGTGTGTTGCATAATATTTCACAGCATTTGCCACCCTAGGCTGCATGGGAAGGTTGATAATATATTCAAAGAGAAAAAGAAAGAGACATAGAGCACGCTAGTGCAAGGCGTCAGATGATAAGTTTCCATGGAGAGTGTTAATCGGCATTATGATGATTGCAAATATTATTAGTTTTGAAGGGGGCCCATTTGCATCTATTTAACATCTGATTTATCGAGTGTGGTAATGCTCAAGGCCTCCGTGGTGGTCCTCATGTCCTCTGTCGTCATGGCCATAACCACCGTGAATAGCATATAATACTTGTTGAGGAGCAGTGAAAGGCTATATGGCTCTAGAGGGAGCTTGAGTGTGACCTCCATGCAATGCTTGTATCGACGACAATGGTCAAGGTCGATGTGCAGGAAGCCCAACACCGGGTGCTCGTGCTCGATGCTGCCTACCCACCGCCTTTGCTCCCCAATGTTGTTGAGCCTACACACCGGTGGTCCTGCTCCTCGATGTCGTAGATCCTACATCGAGACAAAACTGCTTCGCCAAGTTGTCCCTCTCAAGAATGCACTTGTCATTATTGCCTAGAATGGTGATGCTCCCTCTGCACTTTTTATTGTTATTGCCTCTGGATAAGGATAAACGGTCGGACTAGGCTTCCTCTAGCTTGGCCCAAAAGGATAATAGGCCTAGCCTAGCCAACAAAGTAGGCCTGAAGAACAACAGTTGAGTCAGTTTTGGCCCAGTTCAGCTCCAATGCTCTTGTGAACCGAACCAATCTATTGTTATTAGGAAAGAGCCATCCCCATCTAAGTGGGATCCCCTATTCCGCGCATAGATCGGTAAATAAACACCAATCGCGCACCCCCGGCGCCCCTGCACATTTCGGCCTTATCCATGTGGGGTTGGTGCTCCTGTTTTCTTCTTCTTTCATTTTTCTTTTCTTTTACTTTGAGGATTGTCCACAAATATGACATTCTAAAAACATTGGTCGGGATTCAAAAAATGTTCTGAATATACAAAACTGCTCACAATTTGTTCATGATTTTTTTAAAGAAAAATCAGGATTTTGTAAAATTTTCATGATTCAAAAAAATGTTCACACATTCCGACATGTCATGATTTTCAAAAATTGTACCAAAATTTCAAAAATAAATCCATCTATTCAAAAAAAGTTCTTTGATTCAAAAGATGTTCACGAATTCATAAAATGTTCATGCATTTCATTTTTTTTTTGTTAATTTAATTTTTTTGTGAATTTCAAAAATTATTTTCAATTTTCAAAAATGTTTGTGATTCATAAAATATTCGTGAATTTGAAAATGGTTCCTGGTATCAAAAAGTGTTGCCAAATTGGAAGAAACTCATGAATTTGAAAAAGTTCATGAGTTTGAGAAAACGTTCGCGGATTTGAAAAATAAATAGAATAAAAAAAGAATAAATTTCAAGAATAAGGATAAATAGTAAAGAAAAGGAAAAGGAAAAAAAGTAGAAGAGCACGATCCCGGCATTGACGAGCTCCACGGCTGCACCTAAACTGCATGGTATCTCGTTGTGTCTCCTGCACGCACGGGCGACCGCTCCTGCACCACCACCAAAGCACTTCACGCACCGGCGAACGAGCCACTCGGTCTAGCCCAGGCCAGAGTGTTGTCGGTCGGTCAGTCTCAAAATATGGGACCATTTAGCCGCCGGTCCGGTCCCTAGCCGTCTCACTCGCGGCGGGTGAGGGAGTCCTGGATTCGGGGGTCCTCAGGTGTCCGGCCTAGGAGTATGGGCCGGGTTGGATGGGCTGTACAAGATCAAGCTGAAGATTATCCTCCGTGTTCGGATAGGACTTCTCAATACGTAGATGGCAAGATTAGAGTCCGGAAGTTTCCTCCCCTGATGAACCGACCTTGTACAAACCCTACGCCCCTCCGGTGTGTATATAAACTGGAGGGGTTAGTTCGTAGAGACTATCTTCTTTACCATTATTGTAATACTCATAGGCTAGACATCTAGGGTTTAGCCATTACAATCTCGAGGTAGATCAACTCTTGTAATCTTCATACTCGTCGAATATAATCAAGCAGGAGTAGGGTTTTACCTCCCTTAAGAGGGCCCGAACCTGGGTAAACACCGTGTCCCCTGGTCCCCTGTTACCATTGATCCTTAGACGCACAACTTGGGCCCCCCTACTCGAGATCTGCCGGTTTTGACACCGACATTGTGCTTTCATTGAGAGCTCTGCCATGCTGTCTACAAAAAGCGATCTATGGCTCGCCTAGTCATCAACAACAATATCACTTCTAGAGGGTGCCTAGCTTCTGGGCAGACCCTCCAGTTCAGCGGTTTCACCAGAAGGGCTTGCGTGGCGTCGAGCTCGCAACTCCCCCCATGGCTGCCGGACACCGTCTTCGCATCGGCCCTAAGTACTCTGAAAAGTTGGATCCGGTGGATGTTTCATCTTTAAACGAACTGCTAGACCGCATCGCCACCCTAGGGGTCTTAACAGACTACGACCGGATCGGACTCAAGCCCGACCAGAGGAAAATTAATCACCCACCGATCACCCACCTTGTAGCGGTCGCTGAGGAATTGGTCAAAGACACTTCCCTCCCTATATTGAAAACCAAGTATGTTCGGGTCTCCAAATCCCCTTAGCTGGATACTCTCCCTTCGTACGGGACCTCACGCCCACCGGACTCTGGCTCAAGTTTAGGATTGCAGGAGCCCTTGTGCCTCCCCGGACCCGAACCGGTCGCCTCGGAGACCATTCAAGCTCCGAACACAGATGTGGGACAGGATCTAAAATTTAAGCCACCCACCTACCACAATCTATATTCTCCAACTAACTCAGGTCCTCCAGATATATACGACCTGATGTATGTGCGGCAACAGCCTTAGGAAACGGTCCACCACTTTTGGGCCAGATTCCTGCTTGTTAAAAACAGGATCAAAGACTGCTCGGACGACGACGTAGCTTCAGTTTTCCATCGTAACTGCATCGACGAGGGAATATTGAATGCCCTCGACCGTCACCACATACAGAGCTTCTCGGAGTTATCAAAAGTAGTGAAAAAGTACTGCGCGATGGAAAGCACATGGAGAGCCCAAAAAACTCAACTGGAGCCCACTGCCTTGAAGCACTGTGCGACCCGGGCTAAACGGATACATCCTGGCGGGTCACCCGACCACCAGTTTATGGGCAGGAAAATAAACCCTTCACAGGACACAGGTCCGTTGTTGACGAACTGGTGGACAAGCCATGCCTGATTCATGCCACTCTGTGCATAGTACCAACCCATAGCCTCCGAGCATGCTGGATACTCCGACAAGTAGCAAAAAGTGGATAGGCCATCCTCACCACAACTCCGGAGACATACTCTCCAGAGAGGAACAACTTTAACGTTCTCATGGTATTCGATACCTTCTCTTCGAACAATCGGCGCAAACGAGCACTCCGCGACCTCGCCGAAGTCCACCAAGTTACCACACTGAGCCCATGGAACGACACGGCAATAACCTTTACGGCCGAAGACGAACCAAAGGCTCGGTCAATCCGAGCACCCGCCGCCTTAGTACTAAACCCCATCGTTGATGGTTTTCGGCTTACTGAAGTACTCATGGATGGCGGCAGCGGGCTTAACCTCATCTATGAGGACATGCTCAATAAAATGCAGATGGATAGATCAGGCATCGAGCAGGGCAATACCACCTTTCGAGGTATTATCCCCAGTCAAGAAGCACTATGATTGGGGAAAATTAAACTGGATGTGGTTTTCAGCACGCCCGAAAACTACAGATCCGAAGAGTTGCTCTTTCATGTGGTGCCCTTCAAAATTGGGTATCACGCCATCCTTGGTCGGGACGCTTTCAAGATATACCCCATTACGGGTATATGAAACTCAAAATGCACGAACCTAATGGAATCATCACAATTTCGAGTGACCCGAACAAAGCCCTTCGTGCCAAAAACAAAACCGTGTCCTTGGCCCTCGAGGCACTATTCGAAGCCCTAGCGGCGGAGGAATTAACCACCCTATGGTCCACGGTGGATAGGGACGATGTGATTATCAATAAGAGATCCAAATCCACCTCTTTCAAGCCAGCCGAGGAAATAGGAAAATTCCAAGTGCACCCGACGGACCCTAACAAAACAACATCTATCGGAGCACAGCTAGATCCGGCAGTGGACGTCGCCCTATGCACATACCTGCGAGAGAATTGGGATATCTTTGCCTGGCACCCTTCAGACATGCCCGGCATCCCACGAAGACTGGCCGAACACAGTCTCAATGTAATTAAGGGATTCAAACCCGTGAAGCAGACACTACGGCGATTCTCCGAACCCAAGCGTCAAGCCATGGGCGAAGAGCTAGCCAAGTTGTTAGAGGCTGGGTTTATTAGGGAAATCAAACATCCGGATTGGTTAGCCAACTTGGTTATGGTACCAAAGAAGGACAAGTCCTGGCGCATGTGTGTCGATTTCAAGGACCTCAACAAGGCTTGCCCTAAAGACCCCTTCCCATTGCCTCGCATCAACCAAATTATTGACGCAACAACAGGGCACGACTCTTTGTGTTTCCTCGACGCCTATTACGAAATGCCATTAGATTAAGATGAAGGAATCGGACCAGGCTGCAACCGCGTTCGTTACCCCTTGTGGTCCCTTCCGCTTCAACACTATGCCCTTCGGACTCAAAAACACTGGGGCTACCTACCAGCGTATGATTCAAACTTTCCTGGAAAAACAAATAGGCAAAACGGTCGAAGCATATGTGGATGACGTGGTCATCAAGACAAAACACGTCGAGACACTGGTGGACGATCTTCGCCTCACCTTCGACAACCTCCGAACATACGACATACGGCTTAATCCGGACAAATGTGTCTTCGGAGTTCCGGCTGGAAAATTGCTCGAGTTTATTATTTCCCATAGAGGAATTGAAGCAAACCCAACTAAGATTCGAGTGTTGTCACAATTGTCCATAACAACTGTTGGGGAACGTAGTAATTTCAAAAATATTCCTACGCACACGCAAGATCATGGTGATGCATAGCAAGGAGAGGGGAGAGTGTCGTCCACGTACCCTCGTAGACCGTAAGCGGAAGCATTATGACAACGCAGTTGATGTAGTCATACGTCTTCACGATCGACCGATCCTACTACCAAATGTATGGCACCTCCGCGATCTGCACACGTTCAGCTCGGTGACGTCCCACGAACTCATGATCCAGTAGAGCTTCGAGGGAGAGTTCCGTCAGCACGACGGCGTGATGACGGTGTTGATGAAGCTACCGACACAGGGCTTAGACTAAGCACCGCTACGATATGACCTAGGTGGATTATGGTGGAGGGGGGCACCGCACACGGCTAAAGATCAATCATCAACTTGTGTCCCTTGG
>NC_041383.1:730285113-730301612 GCF_002162155.2 Triticum dicoccoides
GGAGGCGGCCGGCCAGGAGGAGGGCGCGCCAAGGGGGAGTCCTACTCCCACCGGGAGTAGGACTCCTCTTTCCTAGTAGGAGTAGGAGAAGGGGGGAGGAAAGGGGGGCGTCGCTCCCCCTCCTTGTCCAATTCGGACTAGAGGGGAGGGGGCGCACGGCCCTGTCTTGGCTGCCCCTCCTCTTCTCCACTAAGGCCCAATAGGCCCATTACACTCCCCGGGGGGTTCCGGTAACCCCCCGATACTCCGGTATATGTCCGAACTTGCCCGGAACACTTCCGAAGTCCAAACATAGTCATCCAATATATCGATCTTTATGTCTCAACCATTTAGAGACTCCTCATCATGTCTTTGATCATATCCGGGACTCCGAACTACCTTCGGTACATCAAAACACATAAACTCATAATACTGATCGTCACCGAACGTTAAGCATGCGGACCCTACGGGTTCGAGAACTATGTAGAAATGACCGAGACACGTCTCCGGTCAATAACCAATACCGGAACCTAGATGCTCATATTGGCTCCTACATATTCTACGAAGATCTTTATCGGTCAAACCGCATAACAGCATACATTGTTCCCTTTGTCATTGGTATGTTACTTGCCCAAGATTCGATCATCGATATCTCCATACCTAGCTCAATCTCGTTACCGACAAGTCTATTTACTCGTTCCGTAATGCATCATCCCGCAAATAACTCATTAGTTACATTGCTTGCAAGGCTTATAGTGATGTGCATTACCGAGAGGGCCCAGAGATACCTCTCTGACAATGGGAGTGACAAATCCTAATCTCGATCTATGCCAACTCAACAAGTACCATCAGAGACACCTGTAGAGCACCTTTATAATCATCCAGTTATGTTGTGACGTTTGGTAGCACACAAAGTGTTCCTCCAGTAATCGGGAGTTGCATAATCTAATGTATAAGTCATGAAGAAAGCAATAGCAGTAACTAAAACGATCAAGTGCTAAGCTAACAGAATGGGTCAAGTCAATCACATCATTCTCCCAATGATGTGATCCCGTTTATCAAATGACAACTCATGTCTATGGTTAGGAAACCTTAACCATCTTTGATCAACGAGCTAGTCTAGTAGAGGCATACTAGTGACACTATGTTTGTCTATGTATTCACACATGTATTATGTTTCCGGTTAATACAATTCTAGCATGAATAATAAACATTTATCATGAAATAAGGAAATAAATAATAACTTTAGTATTGCCTCTAGGGCATATTTCATTCAGTCTCCCACTGGCACTAGAGTCAATAATCTAGATTTCACAGTAATGATTCTAACACCCATGGAATCTTGGTGCTGATCATGTTTTGCTCATGAGAGAGGCTTAGTCAATGGGTCTACAACAGTCAGATCCGTATGTATCTTGCAAATCTCTATGTCTCCCACCTGGACTTTGTCACGGATGGAATTTAAGCGTCTCTTGATGTGCTTGGTTCTCTTGTGAAATCTGGATTCCTTTGCCAAGGCAATTGCACCAGTATTGTCACAAAAGATTTTCATTGGGCCTGATGCACTAGGTATGACACCTAGATAGGATATGAACTCCTTCATCCAGAATCCTTCATTTGCTGCTTCTAAAGCAGCTATGTACTCCGCTTGACAAGTAAATCCCACCACGACGCTTTGTTTAGTACTGCACCAACTGACAGCTCCATTGTTCAATATAAACATGTATCCGGTCTGTGATTTAGAATCGTCTGGATCAGTGTCAAAGCTTGCATCGACGTAACCATTTACGACAAGCTCTTTGTCACCTCCATAAACGAGAAACATATCCTTAGTCCTTTTCAGGTATTTAAGGATGTTCTTGACCGCTGTCAAGTGATCCACTCCTGGATTACTTTGGTACCTTCCTACTAAACTAATAGAAAGGCACACATCAGGTCTGGTACACAGCATTGCATACATGATAGAGCCTATGGCTGAAGCATAGGGAACATTTTTCATTTTCTCTCTATCTTCTGAAGTGGTCAGGCATTGAGTCTGACTCAACTTCACACCTTGTAACACAGGCAAGAACCCTTTCTTTGCTTGATCCATTTTGACCTTTTTCAAAACTTTATCAAGGTATGTGCTTTGTGAAATTCCAATTAAGCATCTTGATATATCTCTATAGATCTTGATGCCCAATATATAAGCAGCTTCACCGAGGTCTTTCATTGAAAAACTCTTATTCAAGTATCCTTTTATGCTATCCAGAAATTATATATCATTTCCAATCAATAATATGTCATCCACATATAGTATTAGAAATGCTACAGAGCTCCCACTCACTTTCTTGTAAATACAAACTTCTCCAAAAGTCTATATAAAACCATATGCTTTGATCACACTATCAAAACATTTATTCCAACTCCGAGAGGCTTGCACTAGTCCATAAATGGATCGCTGGAGCTTTCACACTTTGTTAGCACCTTTTGGATCGACAAAACCTTCTGGTTGCATCATATACAACTCTTCTTCCAGAAATCCATTCAGGAATGCAGTTTTGACATCCATTTGCCAAATTTCATAATCATAAAATGCAGCAATTGCTAACATGATTCGGACAGACTTAAGCATCACTACGGGTGAGAAAGTCTCATCATAGTCAACTCCTTGAACTCGTCAAAAACCTTTCGCAACAAGTCGAGCTTTGTAGACAGTAACATTACCATCAGCGCCAGTCTTCTTCCTTAAGATCCATTTATTCTCGATGGCTTGCTGATCATCGGGCAAGTCAACCAAAGACCACACTTTGTTCTCATACATGGATCCCATCTCAGATTTCATGGCCTCAAGCCATTTTGCGGAATAATGGCTCATCATCGCTTCCTCATAGTTCGTAGGTTCACCATGGTCAAGTAACATGACTTCCAGAATAGGATTACCATACCACTCTGGTGCGGATCTTACTCTGTTTGACCTACGAGGTTTGGTAGTAACTTGATCTGAAGTTTCTTGATCAATATCATTATCTTCCTCACTAATTGGTGTAGGTATCACAGGAACCGGTTTCTGTGATGAACTACTTTCCAATAAGGGAGCAAGTACATTTACCTCATCAACTTCTACTTTCCTCCCACTCACTTCTTTCGAGAGAAACTCCTTCTCTAGAAAGGATCCATTTTTAGCAAAAAATGTCTTGCCTTCGGATCTGTGATAGAAGGTGTACCCAACAATCTCCTTTGGGTATCATATGAAGACACATTTCTCCGATTTGGAATCGAGCTTATCAGGTTGAAGCTTTTTCACATAAGCATCGCAGCCCCAGACTTTAAGAAACAACAACTTTGGTTTCTTGCCAAACCACAGTTCATAAGGCGTCGTCTCAACGGATTTAGATGGTGCCCTATTTAATGTGAATGCAGCCGTCTCTAAAGCATAACCCCAAAATGATAGCGGTAAATCAGTAAGAGACATCATAGATCGCACCATATCTAATAAAGTGTGGTTACGACGTTCGGACACACCATTACGTTGTGGTGTTCCGGGTGCCGTGAGTTGCGAAACTATTCCACATTGTTTCAAATGAAGACCAAACTCATAACTCAAATATTCTCCTCCACGTTCAGATCGTAGAAACTTTATTTTCTTGTTACGATGATTTTCCACTTCACTCTGAAATTCTTTGAACTTTTCAAATGTTTCAGACTTATGCTTCATTAAGTAGATATACCCATATCTGCTCAAATCATCTGTGAAGGTGAGAAAATAACGATACCCACCGCGAGCCTCAATATTCATCGGACCACATACATCAGTATGTATGATTTCCAACAAATCTGTTGTTCGCTCCATTGTTCCGAAGAACGGCGTTTTAGTCATCTTGCCCTTGAGGCATGGTTCGCAAGTACCAAGTGATTCATAATCAAGTGATTCCAAAAGTCCATCAGTATGGAGTTTCTTCATGCGCTTTACACCAATATGAACTAAACGGCAGTGCCACAAATAAGTTACACTATCATTATCAACTATGCATCTTTTGGCTTCAACATTATGAATATGTGTATCACTACAATCGAGATTCAACAAAAATAGACCACTCTTCAAGGGTGCATGACCATAAAAGATATTACTCATATAAATAGAACAACCATTATTCTCAGATTTAAATGAATAACCGTCTCGCATCAAACAAGATCTAGATATAATGTTCATGCTTAACGCTGGCACCAAATAACAATTATGCAGGTCTAAAACTAATCCCGAAGGTAGATGTAGAGGTAGCGTGCCGACCGGGATCACATCGACTTTGGAACCATTTCCCACGCGCATCGTCACCTCGTCCTTAGCCAATCTTCGCTTAATCCGTAGTCCCTGTTTCGAGTTGCAAATGTTAGCAACAGAACCAGTATCAAATACCCAGGTGCTACTGCGAGCTTTAGTAAGGTGCACATCAATAACATGTATATCACATATACCTTTGTTCACCTTGCCATCCTTCTTATCCGCCAAATACTTGGGGCAGTTCCGCTTCTAGTGACCAGTCCCTTTGTAGTAAAAGCACTCAGTCTCAGGCTTAGGTCCAGACTTGGGTTTCTTCTCCTGAGCAGCAACTTGTTTGCCGTTCTTCTTGAAGTTCCCCTTCTTCTTCCCTTTACCCTTTTTCTTGAAACTGGTGGTCTTGTTGACCATCAACACTTGATGCTCCTTCTTGATTTCTACCTCCGCAGCCTTTAGCATCACGAAGAGCTCGGGAATTGTATTTTCCATCCCTTGCATATTATAGTTCATCAAGAAGCTCTTGTAGCTTGGTGGCAGTGATTGAAGAATTCTGTCAATGACACTATCATCAGGATGATTAACTCCCAGTTGAATCAAGTGATTATTATACACATTTTGAGTATATGTTCACTGACAGAACTATTCTCCTCCATCTTGCAGCTATAAAACTTATAGGAGACTTCATATCTCTCAATCTGGGCATTTGCTTGAAATATTAACTTCAACTCCTGAAACATCTCATATGCTCCATGATGTTCAAAACGTCGTTGAAGTCCCGGTTCTAAGCCGTTAAGCATGGCAGACTGAACTATCGAGTAGTCATCAGCTTTGCTCTGCCAGACGTTCACAACATCCGGTGTTGCTCCTGCAGCGGGTCTTGTACCTAGCGGTGCTTCCAGGACATAATTCTTCTGTGCAGCAATGAGGATAATCCTCAAGTTACCGACCCAGTCTGTGTAATTGCTACCATCATCTTTCAACTTAGCTTTCTCAAGGAATGCATTAAAATTCAACGGAACAACAACACGGGCCATCTATCAATAACAACATAGACAAGCAAAATACTATCAGGTACTAAGTTCATGATAAATTAAAGTTCAATTAATCAAATTAGTTAAGAACTCCCACTTAGACAGACATCCCTCTAATCATCTAAGTGATCACGTGATCCAAATTAACTAAACCAGTTCCGATCATCACGTGAAATGGAGTACTTTTCAATGGTGAACATCACTATGTTGATCATATCTACTATATCATTCACGCTCGACCTTTTGGCCTCAGTGTTCCGAGGCCATATCTACATATGCTAGGCTCATGAAGTTTAACCCGAGTATTTTTGCGTGTGCTAAACTGGCTTGCACCTATTGTATGTGAACATAGAGATTATCACACCGATCATCACGTGGTGTCTCGGCACGACAAACTTCTCAATGGTGCATACACAGGGAGAACACTTATACCTTGAAATTTAGTGAGAGATCATCTTATAATGCTACCGTCAATCAAAGCAAAATAAGAAGCATAAAAGATAAATATCACATGCAATCAATATAAGTGATATGATATGGCCATCATCATCTTGTGCCTTTGATCTCCATCTCCAAAGCACCGTCATGATCACCATCTTCACCGGCGCGACACCTTGATCTCCATCGTAGCATCGTTATCATCTCGCCAAATATTGCTTCTACGACTATCGCTACTGCTTAGTGATAAAGTAAAGCAATTAAAGGTGATTGCATTGCATACAATAAAGCGACAACCATATGGCTCCTGCCAGTTGCCGATAACTCTATTACAAAACATGATCATCTCATACAATAAAATTTAGCATCATGTCTTGACCATATCACATCACAACATGCCCTGCAAAAACAAGTTAGACGTCCTATACTTTGTTGTTGCAAGTTTTACGTGGCTGCTACAGGCTGAGCAAGAACTGTTCTTACCTACGCATCAAAACCACAACAATATTTCGTCAAGTTAGTGCTGTTTTAACCTTCAACAAGGACTAGGCATAGCCACACTTGATTCAACTAAAGTTGGAGAAACTGACACCCTCCGGCCACCTATGTGCAAAGCACATCGGTAGAACTAGTTTCGCGTAAGCGTACGCGTAATGTAAGTCCGGGCCGCTTCATCCAACAATACCACCGAATCAAAGTATGACATGCTGGTAAGCAGTATGACTTGTATCGCCCACAACTCACTTGTGTTCTACTCGTGAATATAACATCTACGCATAAACCTGGCTTGGATGCCACTGTTGGGGAACGTAGTAATTTCAAAAAAAATTCCTACGCACACGCAAGATCATGGTGATGCATAACAACAAGAGGGGAGAGTGTCGTCCATGTACCCTCATAGACCGTAGGCGGAAGCGTTATGACAACGCGGTTGATGTAGTCGTACGTCTTCACGATCAACCGATCCTAGTACTGAACGTACGACACCTCCGTGATCTGCACACATTTAGCTCGGTGACGTCCCACGAACTCACGATCTAGTAGAGCTTCGCGGTAGAGTTCCGTCAGCATGACGGCGTGATGATGGTGTTGATGAAGCTACCAACGCAGGGCTTCACCTAAGCACCGCTACGATATGACCGGGGTGGATTATGGTGGAGGGGGCACCGCACACGGCTAAAGATCAATCATCAACTTGTGTACCTTGGGGTGCCCTCCGCCCTCGTATATAACGGAGTTAGGGGGGAGGCGGCCGGCCAGGAGGAGGGCACGCCAAGGGGGAGTCCTACTACCACCGGGAGTAGGACTCCTCCTTTCCTAGTAGGAGTAGGAGAAGGGGGAAGGAGGAGAGAGGGGGAAGGAAAGGGGGGCGCCGCCCCCTCCTTGTCCAATTCGGACTAGAGGGGAGGGGGCGCGCAGCCCTGTCTTGGCTGCCCCTCCTCTTCTCCACTAAGGCCCAATAGGCTCATTACACTCCTCGGGGGGTTCCGGTAACCCCCCGGTACTCCGGTATATGTCCGAACTTGCCCGGAACACTTCTGAAGTCCAAACATAGTCATCCAATATATCTATCTTTATGTCTCGACCATTTCGAGACTCCTCGTCATGTCTATGTTCATATCCGGGACTCTGAACTACCTTTGGTACATCAAAACAGATAAACTCATAATACCGATCGTCACCGAACGTTAAGCGTGCGGGCCCTACGAGTTCGAGAACTATATAGACATGACCGAGACACATCTCCGGTCAATAACCAATAGCGGAACCTAGATGCTCATATTGGCTCCTACATATTCTACGAAGATCTTTATCGGTCAATCCCCATAATAACATACGTTGTTCCCTTTGTCATCGGTATGTTACTTGCCCGAGATTCGATCATCGGTATCTCAATACCTAGCTCAATCTTGTTACCGGCAAGTCTCTTTACTCGTTGCATAATGCATCATCGCGCAACTAACTCATTAATCATGTTGCTTGCAAGGCTTATAGTGATGTGCATTATCGAGAGGGCCCAGAGATATCTGTCCGACAATCGGAGTGACAAATCCTAATCTCGATCTATGCCAACTCAACAAGTACCATCGGAGACACACGTAGAACACCTTTATAATCACCCAGTTACGTTGTGGCATTTGGTAGCACACAAAGTGTTCCTTCGGTAATCGGGAGTTGCATAATCTCATAGTCATAGGAACATGTATAAGTCATGAAGAAAGGAATAGCAGTAACTAAAATGATCAAGTGCTAAGCTAACAGAATGGGTCAAGTCAATCACATCATTCTCCCAATGATGTGATCTCGTTTATCAAATGACAACTCATGTCTATGGTTAGGAAACCTTAACCATCTTTGATCAACGAGCTAGTCTAGTAGAGGCATACTAGTGACACTATATGTATTCACACATGTATTATGATTCCGGTTAATACAATTCTAGCATGAATAATAAACATTTATCATGAAATAAGGAAATAAATAATAACTTTATTATTGCTTCTAGGGCATATTTCCTTCACAAACAGACCTAAAGCAAGTCTCGAAACTAGTTGGGTGCATCGCGGCCTTAAGCCGCTTTATCTCCAAATTGGGAGAGAAAGCGCTACCACTCTACAAACTATTACGGTGCACAGAGAACTTAAAATGGACGGACGCTGCCACAGTTGGACCAGGTGTTGGAGAGCACATGTTATTATATATTTCGGCAACTAACCAAGTGGTTAGTGCTGTGCTCATCGTCAAACGAGGGGAAGAGGGACATAAATTCCCCACCCAAAAACCAGTCTATCATGTATCGGAGGTCCTCACACCATGCAAATCCCTATATCCCCACTATTAGAAGATAGCCTACACAGTCTTCATGGCATCCCATAAACTGCTACTTTCAAGAGTGTTTGATCACAGTGGCATCTGAAGTACCACTCAATGAGATTATCAATAATAGGGACGCCACTGGCCGCATAGCCAAATGGGCCATCGAGCTTTTACCATTCGAAATCGTCTACAAGACACGCCGGACTATTAAATCCCAGGTATTGGCCGACTTTGTCGCTGAATGGATAGAAGCCGAACCCCCTAAAGAGTATAGATCATACTCCAATTGGATTATGTACTTAGACGGCTCTAAAATGCTGGCCTGACTGGGGGCTGGAGTCATCCTAACATCCCCTACTGGGGACACAGTCCTCTATGTACTACAATTTATGTATATGTACTCCAAAAATATCAGCTCGGTTCGAAGGACTGGAGTTTCATCATGTTGCTTGGGAGAATAATCAGGCAGCCGACATCCTCGCTCGTATGGGCGCTAAGCGCGACCCTGTGCCACCTAACACCTTTGTGGAGGATCTTTAAGCCATCCGTATTGTGGCAGGGTGAGAGCGGAGAAGGCAGTACGAACCTGATCACACCCCCAGCTGCCGAACACAACGCAGACACCGTCGGGGGTCCGGATATCGAGATAACACCCTCTGCTCATGAGATCATGGCGGTCATCGCCCCCTGGACCGAACCATTCCTGGCCTACCTTAACAAGCAGGAGCTTCCCGACGATCAAAACGAAGCTCAGTGCATAGTTTGGCACTCTAAAGCCTTTAAAGTGCATGAGGGTGAACTGTATAAAAGAAGTACTACCGGAGTCCTTCAAAGGTGTATCTCCAAAGAGGAGGGAAGGCAACTCTTGGCAGAAATACATGCCGGTCTCGGCGGTCATCACGCCGCAGCTCTAGCCCTCGTAAGCAAGGCATTCCGGACAGGGGTTTATCTGGCCCACGGCTCAAGAAGACGCTCAAGCCCTTGTCCAACATTGCGTGGGTTGTCAGCTATTTGCCAATTAAATCCACATGCCTCCCACCGCATTAAGAACAGTCCCCATTACTTGGCCCTTTGCGGTCTGGGGTCTTGATATGGTTGGACCCCTTAAAGGGGGAAGCCACAAAAAGAAATACTTGTTGGTAATGGTAGATAAATTCACTAAATGGATAGAGGCCAAACCAGTAAAAACAGCTGAGGCCGGACCCGTGATTGACTTTATATCTGGCGTAGTCCTCCGTTATGGTGTCCCGCACAATATCATCACTGATAATGTCTCCAACTTCACAACTGATGAGGTGAAAACTTGGTGCGCTAAGTTGGGCATTAAACTCGACTACACATCCGTATACCACCCTCAAACAAACGGCTAAGTAGAAAGGGCCAATGGTCTGATCATGAGTGGTATTAAGTCCAGAGTAGTGCGCTCTTTACGAGAATCGAACAAGCACTGGGTTGAGGAACTTGATTTCGTACTTTGGGGACTTCAGACAACACCCAATCGAACGACCGGATACACACCCTTCTTTATGGTGTACAACACAGAGGCTGTATTGCCCTGCAACATTATTCATGACTCACCTAGAGTGCACATGTACAAAGAGAGAGAAGCCAAACTAGATCGGCAGGATTACCTAGACAAAATCGAAGAGGAGCGCGATGTTGCTAAAGCCCGTTCCTCATTCTATCAATAACATGCCAGGCGTTACCGAAGCAGAGAAGTGCGGTTAAGACATACAATGTCAGAGAACTTGTTTTACACCTCCTAGAAAAGAAAAAGGACAAGCTCAAACCCAAATGGGAGGCGCCCTTTGTCATAGATGAAGTCCTTACTGGAGGACCCTATCGCCTTTGCAATGTAGAGGATAACCGCCTTGAGTCGAACCCATGGAACGCTGCCCTGCTCCAAAGATTTTACGCATAGTTCAGCCTCCTTAGGTTTCATTCTAAACTAGGTTTTGTCCTTTTTTTCTCTCTTCCTTTTTAATTTTTTTTCCTTTTCTTCACATATGTATGTTCGGATCAACTGCATTGTTCGGGGTACACATCTTTAAATGTATAAACCCCACCATACATGGGGGCTTCTTTTAAAGAAGCATTTTATTGAAAAGCTTATAAGCTTCTTTCATCCATAACGGTTGTTGCTTCTGCCATTTTATGCACGTCCATGACTTAAGTTTTTGCCAACCTGGGTTGCCTTGCTCCTGTGTTTATACCCTATTTGGCTAGGGTGTAAAGGGAGTACCTCTGCGATTGCTACAACCGGGTTATCCGGACCTGTACCTCAGACGGGTGAAGCCAGATGCTAGCGTTCTTAAGGAAATAATTGGTCGGCACATATACAACAAACTGTTTTTGGAAAAGCTATGAAATTGGCTGCCTGTACTTCAGATACGAGCCTAGGCATGCATCATTTGGCATGCTAGCCCAAGGAAAGGAATCCTAACGGGACTATTATTCTTGGAAGATGTTTCTTATGTTAAATAGTAATATAACATAACTCCCGAACACATTTTGTCTGTTCGAGCAATATGACCAGATTGCCTGGTTTCCAAAGATACTAAATGTTTCTTAGTTAAACACAGTATACGGAAGCACTCCAACTTCTTGGTTCGGAGGTGGAAGCTAAAGGTCTGCGATGACAAAAAAATTATAAGTTTGGTAGGAGATAAGTTCGGTCATAAAGTACATTGATACATAGAATCGAACGACTACTCTCTTTCTACGCCATCTAGTAGGCTATCTAGTTTACAATCTTGTAGCGAATGTTTCGCGCTGTCATTACTTGGTCATATACAAAGCTTACAGGAATTTCCTTCCCATCAGGTACTCGAGGTCCAACTCGGGCCATATGATTCGGATCAAGCCCGGTGTAGCGTGTCTTCACCATGGCCCATGCCTCTCGTGCACCTTCATGGCATGTAGACGTCTTCCACAACTCGAAGCGACGCCGAGCACCCTTGAACAGATCTGCCCACTACAAAAAATACACTTCTGTGATGATACGTGTTTGTCACAGTAGGTCACGTTTTCTGTCATGCATGTACATCCATGACAATTTTATGACAGAATCAAGATAGTCATACCTGTGCTGTCGTAGAAGTGTTCCACGACATTGCCAAAATTATCACCACGGAAGTGTCCACTTCCATGACAATAAATCGCACGTCATAGAAGTGCTTTCGTCAAGGATGACCGACACGTGGCATCCACCTTAATGGCTCGCCGTTAAGCTATCGGGTCCGGTTTTGGATCCGATAACCCGTTAACAGCCCCGACCAGTGGGGATTTCCCATATGTAAAATCACCATAGGCTAGAGGAAACACGTGTCGGCTCACTGTTGGGACATATGTCATCCACTCATTGGACCGAAGGCGCCTATGATACGTCGACACGTGGCACGACCCAATAGAGGCCCATTCCTGTGAAAAGGCCAACCCGTTTGACTTGGTCAAAAGGTGGCGGGCCGGCCCATGGAAAGCCTGTTAACGGCCTGTTCGCATATAGCCCATTCACAACCCGCTAACCCAGGGCCCGTTACGACCTATCCGAATTAGGCCCAGTAGCGTCTTCTGGGCCATCCAATATGATTCCAGCCTGTTTTAACTTCTGGCCCATGTATGGCACATGACGTCTTTCGGCCCATATGAGGCCCTTTGTAACTCTTGGCCCATTAACGGCCCATGGTTAAACTGGCCCATAATGAATAGTGTATCACTTTATACCCATTAACGGCCCATTATTCCATTGGGCCGTTTCGAGCCCATGTTATCTTTTGGCCTTCTCAGGGCCCATTTATTCTTGGGCTCATTTCCAACATTCGTTTACTTACGGCCCGTTACTGTCATTTTCTGCTTGTGGGTCAAATTTAGCCCGTGGTTATAGTCGGCCCGTTTGTGGCCTGTTAACACGTTGTGCCGTTTTCATAGCGTCATCAAATATGGACGATTAACGACGACCCGTTATGGTCGGCCCATGAACGGACGATTCCAACTCTACCCCGTTTACGACCATAATGCGGTCTGTTATTGGCCCATGTTTGGCCAATCGATCATACGGCCCGTAGAAGGTCCATTGACGATACGACCCGTAGAAGGCAAATTGTGTCTACGACCCGTAGAAGGCCCATTATTTCTACGCCGCGTAGAAGGCGCATTGTTTCGATGGCCCTTAGAAGGCCCATTCTTTCGATGGCCCTTAGAAGGCCCATTGTTTCTACGGCCCGTAGGAGGCCCATGGTAACTACAGTAAATATGTAGCCCATGGTTATTGTGGCCTAGTTTTAAAAAATAGGTTATTGCGGCCACTAGCAAACCGCGGAAAAAGAACTGCACTGACTACAAGCAAACAAGTAAACAAGACAATAAGGAAATAAATAAGCAAGCAACTTAAGCTAGGCTATCATGGCTATTACACATATTACATCCACTGGGCATCAAAGTTCACCACCAGTGCAAATATAGGGAACAAAGCAACATATCATATAAACTGGTTGTCAAAGTTGGCGACCAGTGCAAATAAACGCCGCAGCAAAACAAATCTAGAACTGAAACCACTTCAAAAGAGCTCAAGAAACAATATTCTGGGTACCCATAATGTTGCAAGATGCTTCGCAAGCTTATTAACTTTCTCTTGTTTGGCGCTTAAATCCTTCAGCACTTGCTGTTGCACCAGAAAGTATGCATCTGAATTCTGCAGGGACTTCCTCAGTCCTTCACCTTCCTGTCGCATAACATCTTATCGATGTCTTTCAACTTGAAGTTGAGACTCAAGAAGCCAAACTGATTCAGGCAGCGAGTTCGAAGAGCTTGTACCAGCAGTAGTAGCCAGTAACTCGAACACTTCATCAAGACAGGACTTTGGGGTTGTCTAAGTGTCTTCAATATAGTTTTTATCAGCTTTTTTGGAGACCAACAGGGATGTCTCACTATCTTGAACCTTATCTGCATTACTTGCTTTACCATTGCACAAGAGCATTAAGGCGCGCGTTGCCGCGCCCGTCTATTAGAAAAGAACTATAAAATATTAGAAAAAATATGGATAGTAAACGTTTGGTAAATTTGGACCATAGCAAGGAAATAAATAAGAATTGAGTAATCCTACATTACAGCAAATTATACATAATGTCTCTGGACAAAAAAGTGACAGAAATAAGATGAGCAATCATCTCAAATATTAACGGAAGATACCAAGACGAACTGATCTAAGTCAGGCCCTAGTATGCAAAATCACATGATCTATTTAAGTAGCTGAAGTAAGAGTGGTTTTTTTGTTGGGTAAAATATATGTGAATGGTATTGGCATAGTTGCACACGAGAGGAACAATGTGCAAATTGCTAATATATCTAGGAGGGCTATTAAGTTGATAGATCCAACTGAATGTTTGAGACAACTCATGAACACTAATGCTAATTTTTTAACTGCTAAAGTTGATTGTCGATACATAGTGCAACACGAGAACTACACAAATAGCGCCAAGCTCACAGTCATATGCCAAAGGAGAATTACAAAGAACACCAGGGATCAAACATAACGGAAGGTGAAAAAGCAAGGGCTCCCCATACAAAAGCAATAGAAAAGAAAATCAAGGTTAGAATTTACTTGATGATGGGGGCACTTGATTCCTACATCCTCAAGAATAACCCACTGGGCATTGCTCAACCCCGTCACCACTTCCGGTTGCCAGTTGGGAATCTGCTTTTTTAGGGGGATGTCAGCAATCTGCTATTGCCAGTTGGTCTCTCTACGGGCAGAGCAAGAATTGCGGCCCACTTAGTAATTTCTTGGCCCGGTTGATTAGAACAAGCCCTGGTCAATCTCAGGAGCAGCGGCCCTTACACGTTGGGCAATCGGGATGCACAGTGGAACAATTGAAAGATCTGTTCCGCTCGTAAGCTAGATCGACGGTTGACGAGGTCAAATCGCTGTGAGGCGTCGTAGCTCGCTGAGTTATACTGTTTAGTAATAACGGGATACTCTTCTCCAATATTTTATCCGCGTTCTAAAAGAGAAACAAACAAACACATCACAGGTTTACAATGTAGTATATGAAACTCATTTTGGTAAACCAGTTTAGTAGTAAGGTGGACAGGATAACAGCATGAAACAAACATATATCTATGTAGTGTGGTCACTGTATGGTCTATATCATTCTAGTTTATGTTGCCAAATCAAGATAGATACAGTTCGAATCATATCTATTTAAGACAAAGCAGCATAGACAGAATATAAGTGTGGGAAACTACATAGCAATAACAACACTTGTAATGTGCATGGCATGAGAACATAACTGTTTATTCAATTGAAACTGAAATCAACATAGAGCAAGTTACAACAGCAAACACGTTAAAGAAACATGTTTAAAACATACCTGTTGCGCCATTGGAGTTTCAATTGCATCCTTCAAATTTCAAATTAGTTGGTATGAGTAAATACAGTGATGCAAGAGCAAAGTAGTATGAACCATAGCTACGGAAGCTGACCTGAGGACAATTCTTCTTCTGCTTTAAGCGTTGACTTGGGGTTCGGAGTGGTGGTCCTCGTGCTTTGGGCACTACAGTTTCCTTACTAACTGCTCGTGTTTGGGTGCTTTGTGGTGGAGACGGTGCTGTGTCAACTGGAACTGGGTTACTATCTGTTGGGGTTAGAAGGGGTGTAGCTAGTTCTCTGTCCAACTGGGTAGGGGTACAATCTGCGTGAGTCTGGGTTATGTGTGGTGGGGCTGGTTCTTGGGCAAGTACAACCATGGTTCTATCTGCATCTACAGGTAGCACGATCTTTTCTGAAGACCGTGTTTTTACTCCCACAGATACTGCCATCACCCCGTCTAATTGAAATGGCTGATAAACAAGAAAAGTAATTGAATGTATAGACATCGTAAGATAGACATGTGCAATGGATAGTAGGGAAGAAAATAGGGCATGCAATAATTCACATTTATGTTGTCTAACCAAACAGAATAGCAGGACATAATTTCACATATATGATGGCTAATTAAACATGATAGCATGACATAATTTCACATGTATGATGGCTAACTAAACAGGATAGAATGACATACTTCAAAATATGATGACGATGTAAACAGGATGACATGATATAACTATACAATGTATCTATTAAAGTGGTTGGCATGCCATAAATCACAAACATGCCATCGATGGAAACATGATGGCATGATATAATTCACGAATAGAATGAGATAATTCAAAATATGATGACTATGTAAACAAGTTGAGATGATATAACTATATTATGTCTTTAGAAAATGGGTTGGCATGCCATAATACAGATACATGCCATCTATGTAAACATCATGGCATGATATAATTCAAATATATGATTTATATACTAAGCAAGTGAGCAGAGGGCAATCACATATATGATGTGTCAACTAAGGAGATGGCATTCAATATTGTGTATATGTTGTAAAAACTAAGCATTGCGATACAACATATGCATGATATGAGTAATATAACCCTGCCAAGTTTGATCATACACCTCAGGGGGATAATAGGACTGATCATCTACCTCTGAATCCTCCTCTGAAGAGCTATCTGTAACCAACAAGATATCTGCTTCAGCAGGTAGCATTGTCTGCTCTGAAGACCTTGTTTTCACTCCAGATTTCTCCATCACCAATTCAAATGGCTGATGCACATGAAGAGCAGTTGAATATACAAACATTGTCGACAAATGCAATGAGAAATACAAAATAAGGACGGCATGATATAATTCACATATATGACGCTTGGCTAAACAACATTGCATTGCATAATTCACATATATAATGCCTTGCAACAAGATAGCATTGCATAAGTCACATATATAATGTCTTGCAACAAGATGACATTGCATAATTCACATATATGGTAATTAGAAACACGTGGCGTTCACACAAAGCATGTCTAAACTAAGCAAATGACATAGCAATGCAAGATACCATAAACACGATATGGGCAACATAACCCTGCCAAGT
>NC_041383.1:730301737-730304540 GCF_002162155.2 Triticum dicoccoides
CTGGTTATCTATCTCTGAATCCTCCTCTGAGGAGCTATCCGTAACCAGCAAGACATGCGCTTCGTCAGATAGCATTGTCTGCTCTGAAGACCTTGTTTCCACTCCAGATTTTTCCATGACCGTGCCGAATGGCTGATGCATAGGAAGAGTAATTGAATGTACTAAAATTGTTGACAAATTAACACGTAATAAAAAAATGATGGCATGATATAATTCACATATAAGATGACTGGCTAACTAGGGTGGCATTGCAAAATTCACATATATGATGCCTGGCTAAACAAGATGGCATTGCATGATTCACATATACGATAAAGAAACTAAACAGATGGCATTGCCACAAAGCATGTCTAAACTAAGCAGATGCCATATTTGATGTATACAGTAAGCAATGCAAGGCACCATATGCATGATATTACCAACATCAGCATGTCAAGTTAAAGCGAAGATCTCAGGGGGTAAATAGGAGTGGTCTTCTCCTTCTGAATCCCCCTCAGAACAGTTATCTTCCTCTTGATTACGATCCGAAATGGGTGGAAGGGGGCTGCCTTTGCGCCCACCATGGAGCAACGTCTGCATGAAATTTTATTGCCATGCAAGGCTCGTCTCTTTTGCTCTACATGTTCAGTTCTATTGTATACAATAACTGGCATGCATAGGAATAAAATATAGTGAGATTATGTAAGGAGTGCATGCACAAATCCAGAGTGATGGTAGCAAACTGTGGATAGACCCAAAACCAATGATAGCAGGCAGATAATAGCTTTAGTTAAAAGAACAGATAATGGCTCCTTTAATGTTTGTTTGCACCCAACATGAAACTCATAGTAGAGACCCGAGATTAACTAGATAGTAGACAGATAGTACTGATTGCTGCCCCAATATGTACCCCACAACCATTTAAAAACTCAAGTTTCAGCATTAGTTTGGACCTGACTCGGAGTCTAATAGGTGAACACTACGATAAAGTAGCATGTCATCATATTAAGCGATGCATAACGTAAGCAGACACAGAAGAGCGCGACCACTCTTGCGGACCCGTGTAGTCCTCAAGGTCATCTGCTCAGTTGATGATGGTAATGCAGTTGTCATGGCTGCCAGCGGCGGGGAAGAAGATCTGAGGCGGCGAAAGACAGTCTGGAGAGCGGATCCCTGCTATGGTGAACCCTTCCGTCATTGGAGTAGCTGAGCTGGGGTGGAACACAGCGCAGCAGGAGCAGGACAAACCACACAAGGTTTTCTTTGACACATATTTGTAACAGAAGTAATTGTGTAAGGGCTTGTTTGAATTTGAGGATTATAACAATGCAGGGTTAGGAAATAGACATGAATAGGATAGGAATGCACGTGCAAAACAGAGAATTTAAAAGCATAGGATTTCTGCCAATTTGGGTGTTTGATTCACAAGAATTGGAAGACCAAAGGATGCGAAGAAGCATGGTGAGATTAAGTCCAACCACAAGAAAATGTACAGTTATAATGCTACTATGCTACTATCTCTTAGTCTTGTGCTTCATGAATAGGAACTTGAAAAGAAGGACAAGTGGAAATTAAGATTCCTACGGTTTTTCTTTCAAGGAGACACTAAAGGAACAAATCCTACAGTTTTCCTTTGCTCCATTCCTTTGAACTAAATCATGAATAGTAGTACCATAGGAAACTTTCCAATTCCTATGTTTTTCCTTAACTTTTCCTTTCAAACACTGGCAATTCTAGTAGGCAGGCTTGAGCAAGGAAACGCTTACACTAAAAAAATGTTTTTGTGCTACTCCTATTACTTTGGACCTAGGCCACTGCCCTACTAGCTGAACTCCCAGACCTATCAACAAATGCACATCTCAAACGCGCAGAGATAAATAATGATGGCGTTCAAGAGAGTCCATCACGGATAGCTAAGTTGCCTGGTACCTCACTGCTTGTCATATAGTAGGATAAAATAATCGTATTTCATGTTACTACGTGTGCTCAGTGGACAATATATATAACATGTAGTGTAAAAAAGAGATGCAACAAGTGTACAACCTCTTTGGTGAAGGCATGTCGATCTCAGGATGATTGGGTTGGTCGGTGAGGATGCTCCGGCTGACTTGGCTGTCAGAGGAGGGGACGAAGATCTTAGGTGTCTGGAGATGGAGCCCGAGGTACTGCTCCGCTGTGATGGAGGGTTTCGTCGTTGGAGCAGCTCTGGTGAGTTGTACGACGCCGAGGCTGAAGCTGGACAAGAGAGACAACGTTAACCTGAGTGGAATTCTAATAGCATCTCCAATAGATGACGTAAAATACATAACCACAAAGTGCTAGATGTAAAATACATCAGCCGATCATCTCTGACTTAACCGTCAAAACTGAATTTAACTATCGAAACTATATCGAAACTGAATTTTGCTGTCGAAACTGAATTGTACTGTCGAAACTGAACGCACTAGTAGCAGAAAAGCAGTAGCAGCAGCGCATGCGAGAGCCGGGGCAGCTGATCGTGTAGCAGCATCAGGTGAGGCTACACGTCAGTTGAGTGACTTTTTTATCTCTGGTCAGTCGATTTTCCAGCCGTTGGATATGAAATCAAGGGCCTGCAGTTCATCTTCAACCTCCACCCCCTGAGCCGCCAGCCACCACCGACCAAACAGCCACCCCCCCCCGCAGCCCGCGGCCGGCGGTGCATCGCCCCACACGCCCCGAAACGACTCCCCACCGCCGGTCTGCCGCCGCCCTGGCCATCCCTCTAGCCTCCCCCCCGTGACGAGATTTTTCTCCGACGATCCCCACGCCACCGCTCCACTACTGCCGGCGACCACCGCCCCGC
>NC_041383.1:730304869-730316258 GCF_002162155.2 Triticum dicoccoides
ACCCAAAAGTCGATTTAGTCGACTGAAGTGTAGCTAAATCAGAGCAGCATCGCAAGCAAGAGCAAGAGCGAGAGCAGCAGTGCAAGCAAGAGCAATAGCAATAGCAAGAACAGAACAGGTAGGGGACCGAGAGCAAGAGCAGAGCAGCAGCGCGAGCGAGAGCTAAAGCAGCAGCAGCTCCTACTGATGTGGATGTCGCCACCGAGGCAGCGACGCCGTGGAAGAAGTGGCCAGCGATGCCGCCGTGGATGGAGCCTCGCCGTGTTGGCTTAGGACCGAGCGCCGGCAGCACTGTGAGATTGAATCAAGAAGAAAATGCGGCAATTGGTGTACAACCTCTTTGGTGGCGCCGATTAGGCCGCATCTTCATCTGAGGAAACGGTGATGATGATGCTCTTCCGGTGGTGCAGGTGAAGACGACGGTGTGGGAATGGAGGTGGCATGAAAGACGAGGGGAACATCGGGGCAGCTCCTTGGAGGCAGAGAGCGGGGTGGCTGAACCGGCGGGACGATGAGATCGACGACGGATCCTCATCTAGTACGATGGATGAGGGACGTCGAGGTGTTGCTGTGGAAGACGTCATCGGGAAGAGGCTCCGACTGGGTGGCGGATGGTGGAGGGTGTGGGGCTACGCGGCTTTTCACGCCCTCGGTGTACGAATGGGTGGGCGGATGGGATGGGAGTGGGGAACCCTGGCTTAGGGACGCGCTTGTCCAAAATGTGGGGTAAGTTATGAAAGTACCCCCACCAATTTGAGCTAGGCGGTTCTTTCGGTTCAGGGGTATCACTAGCATTTCGCGCGTCGGGATTTCACAGGAGGTGGGAGTTTTCGCGCGCGTTGTAACTTTAGAATAGCAAGGCGCGGGTTGAGATGGAGGGAGTTGTCGGAGCACAACGAGACAAAGATATATCTTAAATATTTTGGGGTAAAAAGGCGCGGGTTGAAGAGGCGGGAGTTTTGCAACACGATAGATAGAGATGCTAGCTTGAAATTTTGGCATAACAAGGCGCGACTTGAAATTTCGGGAGAACAAGCTTAACGTGTACTGCTACCTCTTAAGCACTGCATTGGTTTTCCTTGAAGAGGAAAGGGTGATGCAGCAAATTAGTGTAAGTATTTCCCTTAGTTTTTGAGAACCAAGGTATCAATCTAGTAGGAGGCTCCTTAAAAGTCCCACACATCTACACAAACAAACAAGAACCTCACAGCCAACACAATAAAGGGGTTGTCAATCCCTTCACGGTAACTTGTGAAAGTGAGATCTGGTAGAGATAATATGATAAGATAAATATTTTTGGTATTTTTATGATATAGATTGGAAAGTAAAAGATTGCAAATAAAAGTAGATGGAAAACTTATATGATAAAAGATAGACCCGGGGGCCATAGGTTTCACTAGTAGCTTCTCTCAAGATAGCATAAGTATTACGGTGGGTGAACAAATTACTGTCGAGCAATTGATAGAAAAGTGCATAGTTATGAGATTATCTAGGCATGATCATGTATATAGGCATCACGTCCGCAACAAGTAGACCGAAATGATTCTACATCTACTACTGTTACTCCACACATCGACCGACTCCTGCCTGCATCTAGAGTATTAAGTTAATAAGAACAGAGTAACACATTAAGAAAGATGAATTGATGTAGAGGGATAAACTCATGCAATATGATATAAACCCCGTCTTTTTATCCTCGATGGAAAAAATACAATACGTGCCTTGCTGCCCCTGCTGTCACTGGGAAAGGACACCGCAAGATTGAACCCAAAGCTAAGCACTTCTCCCACTGCAAGAAAGATCAATCTAGTAGGCCAAACCAAACTGATAATTCGAAGGGACTTGCAAAGATAACCAATCATACATAAAAGAATTCAGAGGAGATTCAAATATTTCTCATAGATAAACTTGATCATAAATCCACAATTCATCGGATCTTGACAAACACACCGCAAAAAGAGTTACATCGAATAGATCTCCAAGAAGATCAAGGAGAACTTGGTATTAAGATTCAAAGAGAGAGAAGAAGCCATCTAGCTAATAACTATGGACAGTAAGGTTTGTGGTAAACTACTCACAACTTATCGGAGAGGCCTTGGATATGATGTAGAGGCCCTCCATGGTTGATTCCCCCTCCGGCGGAGTGCGGGCGAAGGCTCCAAGATGGGATCTCGCGGATACAGAAGGTTGTGGCGGTGGAATTAGGTTTTCGTGGTGCTCTTCGAAGTTTTCAGGGTACATGGATATATATAGGCGAAGGAGGTAGGTCGGTTGAGCAAGGAGGGGCCCACGAGGGTGGGGACGCACCCACCCCCAGGGGGCGCGCCGGGCACCCTCGTGGCCGCCTCGTTTGTTGCTTGACGTCCACTCCAAGTCTCCTGGTTGGCATTTGTTCCAAAAAGATCGCTCCCGAAGGTTTCATCCCGTTTGGACTCCGTTTGATATTCCTTTTCTTCGAAACACTGAAATAGGCAAAAAAACAGCAATTCGGACTGGGCCTTCGGTTAGTAGGTTAGTCCCAAAAATGATATAAAAGTGTAAAGTAAAGCCCATAAACATCCAAAACGGGTAATGTAGCATGGAACAATCAAAAATTGTAGATATGTTGGAGACGTATCAAGAATCCCCAAGCTTAATTCCTGCTCGTCCTCGAGTAGGTAAATGATAAAAACAAATTTTTTGATGTGGAATGCTACCTAGCATAATTCTCAATGTAATTTTCTTTATTGTGGCATGAATGTTCAGATCCACATGATTCAAAATAAAAGTTCATATTGACATAAGAAATAGTAATACTTCAAGCATACTAACAAAGCAATCATGTCTTCTCAAAATAACATGGCTAAAGAAAGCTATCCCTACAAAATCATATAGTCTGGCTATGCTCTATCTTCATCACACAAAGTATTTAATCATGCACAACCCCGATGACAAGCCAAGCAATTGTTTCATACTTTAGCAATCTCAAACTTTTTCAACTTTCACGCAATACATGAGCGTGAGCCATGGACATAGCACTATATGTGGAATAGAATGGTGGTTGTGGAGAAGACAAAAAAGGAGAAGATAGTCTCACATCAACTAGGTGTATCAACGGGCTATGGAGATGCCCATTAATAGATATCAATGTGAGTGAGTAGGGATTTCCATGCAACGGATGCACTAGAGCTATAAATGTATGAAAGCTCAAAAAAAAAAGAAACTAAGTGGGTGTGCATCGAACTTGCTTGCTCTTGAAGACCTAGGGCATTTTGGGGAAGCCCATCATTGGAATATACAAGCCAAGTTCTATAATGAAAAATTCCCACTAGTATATGAAAGTGACAACATAGGAGACTCTCTATCATGAAGATCATGGTGCTACTTTGAAGCACAAGTGTGGTAAAAGGATAGTAGCATTGTCCCTTCTCTCTTTTTCTCTCATTTTTTTATTTGTCCTTTCTCTATTTTTTTTAAAGTTCGAAGTCTCATCCCGACTTGTGGGGGAATCATAGTCTCCATCATCCTTTCCTCACTTGGGACAATGCTCTAATAATGAAGATCATCACACTTTTATTTACTTACAACTCAAGATTACAACTCGATACTTAGAACAAAATATGACTCTATATGAATGCCTCCGGCGGTGTACCGGGATATGCAATGAATCAAGAGTGACATGTATGGAATTATGAGGGTGGCTTTGCCACAAATACGATGTCAACTACATGATCATGCAAAGAGCAATATGACAATGATGATGCGTGTCATAATATACGGAAGGGTGGAAAGTTGCATGGCAATATATCTTGGAATGGTTATGGAAATTCCATAATGGGTAGGTATGGTGGCTGTTTTGAGGAAGGTTTATGGTGGGTGTATGGTACCGGTGAAAGTTGTGCGGCACAAGAGAGGCTAGCAATGGTGGAAGGGTGAGAGTGTGTATAATCCATGGACTCAATATTAGTCATAAAGAACTCATATACTTATTGCAAAAATCTACAAGTCATTAAAAACAAAGTACTACGTGCATGCTCCTAGGGGGATAGATTGGTAGGAAAAGACCATCGCTCGTCCCCGACCGCCACTCATAAGGAAGACAATCAATAAATAAATTATGCTCCAACTTCATCACAAAGCGGTTCACCATACGTGCATGCTACGGGAATCACAAACTTCAACACAAGTATTCTTTAAATTCATAATCACCCCACTAGAATGACTCTAATATCACCATCCTCATATCTCAAAACAATTATCAAGCATCAAATTGATCATAGCATCCAATTCACTTTCTATGATAGTTTTTATTATACCCAACTTGGATGCCCATCATTCTAGGACCAATTTATAACCATAGCAAATACCATGCAGTTCTAAAAGACTCTCAAAATAATATAAGTGAAGCATGAGAGATCAAAAATTTCTACAAAAGTAAGCCACCGCCGTGCTCTAAAAGATATAAGTGAAGTACTAGAGCAAAACTATCTAGCTCAAAGGATATAAGTGAAGCACATAGAGTATTCTAATAAATTCTAAATCATGTGGGTTTCTCCCAAAAGGTGTGTACAGCAAGGATGATTGTGGTAAACTAAAAATCAAAGACTCATATCATACAAGACGCTCCAAGCAAAACACATATCATGTGGCGAATAAAAATATAGCTCCAAGTAAAGTTACCGATAGACGAAGACGAAAGAGGGGATGCCTTCCGGGCCATCCCCAAGATTAGGCTTTTGGTTATCCTTGAATATCTTGGGGTGCCATGGGCATCCCCAAGCTTCGGCTCTTGCCACTCCTTATTCCATAGTGCATCAAATCTTTACCCAAAACTTGAAAACTTCACAACACAAAACTCAACAGGAAATCTCGTAAGCTCCGTTAGTGCAAGAAAGAAAAACCACCACATAAGGTGCTATCATGAACTCATTCTTTATTTTGGTTGCTGTTAAACCTACTGTATTGCAACTTCTCTATTGTTCATACCCCCCGATACTAGCCATAGATGCATCAAAACAAGCAAACAACACACAAAAAACAGAATCTGTGAAAAACAGAACAATCTGTAGCAATCTGTAACTTTCGAATACTTCTGGAACTCTAAAAATACTACCAAAATGGAAGTACTGGTAAATTTGTCTATTGATCTGCAGAAAAACGAATCAACACAAAATCACGTTCCTGTGATTTACTAAAATTATTTTCGTGCGCGCAAAAGTTTCTGTTTTTCAGCAGAATCAAATTAACTATCACCGTAGGTTATCCTATAGGTTCTACTTGACACAAACACTAATTAAAACATGAAAACACATCTAAAAAGAAGCTAGATGAAATATTTATTACTAAACATAAGCAAAAAGCAAGAAACAAAAATAAAATTGGGTTGCCTCCCAACTAGCGCTATCATTTAACGCCCCTAGCTAGGCATAAAAGCGAGGATAGATCTAAGTGGTACCATCTTTGGCATTCAATTCATAAGTAGCTCACATGATAGATTCATAAGGTAATTTAACTTTCTTTCTTGGAAAGTGCTCCATGCCTTTCCTTAATGGAAATTGGAATCTAATATTCCCTTCCTTCATATCAATAATTGCACCAATCGTTCTAAGGAAAGGTCTATCAAAAATAATAGGACATGAAAGATTGCAATCTATATTAAGAACGATAAAATCTACGGGCACATAATTACTATTTGCAACAATAAGAACGTCATTGATCCTTCCCATAGGTTTCTTAATAGTGGAATCCGCAAGGTGCAAGTTTAAAGAGCAATCGTCAAAATCATGGAAACCTAGCACATCGCATAAAGTTTTCAGAATCGTGGAAACAGTAGCACCCAACTCACACAAAGCATAGCACTCATGATCTTTAATTTTAATCTTTATAGTTAATTCCCACTCATCATAAAGTTTTCTAGGTATAGAAACTTCCAAATTAAGTTTCTCCTCATAAGATTGCATCAAGGCATCAACAATATGTTTGGTAAAAGCTTTATTTTGACTATAAGCATGAGAATTCAACACGGATTGCAACAAGGAAATACAATCTATTAAAGAACAATTATCATAATTAAATTCCTTGAAATACATAATAGTGGGTTCAATGCTATGTAAATTCTTGACCTCTCCAATCCCACTTTTACCAAATATAGCATCAAGATCTAAAAACTCTGAATTATTGGGATGCCTTTTAACTAAAGTTGACTCATCTCCAGTCCCATCATTATCAAGATTCATATTGCAAAACAAGGGTTTAACAGGGGATACATAAATAACTTTTAGATCTTCATCATTATTTTCATGGAAACTAGAAGAACACACTTTTGCAAAATAATCTTTCTTAGCACGCAATCTAGCGGTTCTATCTTTGCACTCATCAATGGAAATTCTCATGGCTTTGAGAGACTCATTGATATCATGCTTAGGTGGAATAGATCTAAGTTTCAAAGAATCAACATCAAGCGAAAGTCTATCAACGTTGCTAGCCAATTCATCAACTTTAAGCAATTTTTCTTCAAGCAAAGCATTAAAATTCTTTTTAGAGATCATAAATTCTTTAATGCTATTCTCAAAATCAGAGGGCATCTTATTAAAATTTCCATAAGAGTTGTTGTAGGAATCACCATAATTATTAGAGGAATTACTAGGAAACGGTCTAGGATTAAAGTTTCCTCTATAAGCATTGTTACCAAAATTATTCCTACCAACAAAATTCACATCCATAGATTCATTATTATTCTCAATCAAAGTAGACAAAGGCATATCATTGGGATCAATAGGAGCACTCTTAGTAGCAAACAATTTCATAAGTTCATCCATCTTTCCACTCAAAACATTAATTTCTTCTATAGCATGCACTTTTTTACTAGTAGATCTTTCGGTGTGCCATTGAGAATAATTAGCCATAATGTTATCAAGGAGTTTAGTAGCTTCTCCTAAGGTGATTTCCATAAAAGTGCCTCCCGCGGCCGAATCTAAAAGATTTCTAGAAGGAAAATTCAATTCGGCATAAAATATTTGTATGATCATCCATAAGTTCAAACCATGAGTAGGGCAATTGCGAATCATTAATTTCATTCTTTCCCAAGATTTGGAAACATGCTCATGATCAAGTTGTTTAAAATTCATAATATGGTTCCTAAGAGAGATGATCTTAGTGGGAGGAAAATACTTAGAGATAAAGGCATCTTTGCACTTATTCCATGAATCAATACTATTCTTAGGCAAAGACGAAAACAAAGTTTTAGCACGATCTCTAAGTGAAAACGGAAATAACTTCAATTTAACAATATCATTATCCGTATCTTTCTTCTTTTGCATATCACACAAATCAACAAAGTTGTTTAGATGAGTAGCGGCATCTTCATGAGAAAACCCGAAGAATTGATCTTTCATAACAAGATTCAACAAAGCAGAATTGATTTCACAAGATTCAACGTCATTAAGAGGAGCAATCAGAGTGCTAAGGAAATCATTATTATTGGTATTGGAAAAGTCACACAATTTGGTATTATCTTGCGCCATCGTGACAAACAATCCAACACACAAGCATACAAAAAGGCAAGCGAAAGAGGGAGAAGATTGGGAAAGAGAGGGAAAATAAAACGGCAAGGGTGAAGTGTGGGAGAGGAAAACGAGAGGCAAATGGCAAATAATGTAATGCGAGGGAGATGAGTTTGTGATGGGTACTTGGTATGTCTTGACTTGAGCGAAGACCTCCCCGGCAACTGCGCTAGAAATCCTTATTCTTGCTACCTCTTGAGCACTGCGTTGGTTTTCCTTGAAGAGGAAAGGGTGATGCAGCAAAGTAGTGTAAGTATTTCCCTCAGTTTTTGAGAACCAAGATATCAATCCAGTAGGAGGCTCCTCAAAAGTCCCACGCATCTACACAAACAAACAACAACCTCGCAACCAACGCAATAAAGGGGTTGTCAATCCCTTCACGGTAACTTGCGAAAGTGAGATCTGATAGAGATGATAAGATAAGATAAATATTTTTGGTATTTTTATGATATAGATTGGAAAGTAAAAGATGCAAACAAAAGTAGATGGAAAACTTATATGATAAAGATAGACCGGGGGGCCATAGATTTCACTAGTGGCTTCTCTCAAGATAGCATAAGTATTACGGTGGGTGAACAAATTACTGTCGAGCAATTGATAGAAAAGTGCATAGTTATGAGATTATCTAGGCATGATCATGTATATAGGCATCACGTCCATGACAAGTAGATCGAAACGATTCTGCATCTACTACTACTACTCCACACATCGACCGACTCCTGCCTACATCTAGAGTATTAAGTTCATAAGAACAGACTAACACATTAAGAAAGAAGACATGATGTAGAGGGATAAACTCATGCAATATGATATAAACCCCATCTTTTTATCCTCAATGGCAACAATACAATATGTGCCTTGCTTCCCCTGCTGTCACTGGGAAAGGACACCGCAAGATTGAACCCAAAGCTAAGCACTTCTCCCATTGCAAGAAAGATCAATGTAGTAGGCCAAACCAAACTGATAATTCGAAGAGAATTGCAAAGATAACAAATCATACATAAAAGAATTCAGAGGAGATTTAATTATTTCTCATAGATAAACTTGATCATAAACCCACAATTCATCGGATCTCGACAAACATACCGCAAAAAGAGTTACATCGAATAGATCTCCAAGAAGATCGAGGAGAACTTTGTATTGAGATCCAAACAGAGAGAAGAATCCATCTAGCTAATAACTATGGACCCGAAGGTCTGTGGTAAACTACTCATAACTCATCGGAGAGGCCTTGGAGATGATGTAGAGGCCCTCCATGGTCGATTCCCCCTCTGGCGGAGCGCTGACGAAGGCTCCAAGATGGGATCTCGCGGATACAGAAGGTTGCGGCTGTGGAATTAGGTTTTCGTGGTGCCCCCCGATGTTTTCAAGGTACGGGAGTATATATAGGCGAAGGAGGTAGGTCGGTTGAGCAACGAGGGGCCCATGAGGGTGGGGGCGCGCCCACCCCTAGGGGTCACGCCGGGCACCCTCGTGGCCGCCTCGTTTGTTGCTTGACATCCACTCCAAGTCTCCTGGTTGGCATTTGTTCCAAAAAGATCACTCCCAAAGGTTTCATCCCGTTTGGACTCCGTTTGATATTCCTTTTTTTTCGAAACACTGAAATAAGCAAAAAAATAGCAATTCGGGTTGGGCCTCCGGTTAGTAGGTTAGTCCCAAAAATGATATAAAAGTGTAAAGTAAAGCCCATAAATATCCAAAACGGGTAATATAATAGCATGGAACAATAAAAAATTATAGATACATTGGAGACGTATCAGTAGTGCTAGCTACAAAGGTCAGAGGATTGTGTGGGTGTAAGAGACTAAGAAAGATCATAATTTGATATAAAAGTGGATTCATATATTTGAATAGGATATCATAGTGTTATAAACATATGCATGCATGAATATAGCGGTGATACACATGCTATGGTTTTGCACATGTTATACCATAATGTGATAATGCATGGCGTTTGCAACTCACAACTAAATGTTGAACAATCTAAACCATACTATACATCAAACAATCTCATATTTTATTTGAATTTGTGATAATGTGTGGCATTTATAGCTTACAACTAAATATCGAACAATCTAAACAATACTATATATCGAACAATCTCACATTTTATTTTAATTTGTGGTAATGTGTGGTGTTTGCAACTCACATCTAAATACTTGTAGGCGTAGGGGGCGGGGCACCATACATTATGTGATAAACACATTATACATATGAGACATGGTTTAGATTATGAAGATCTAGCTGGAGCTTGGAATGTACTGTGATTTGAAATCAACATAAAGTGAGTTCAAAAAATCGAGTTCGAGTTCATATAGTACACATAGTTCATATCTAACTCGAGAGTAATCATGTGGTGTACTGTGAAGATAATACACAAACGATGGTTTAACTTGACAATAATGATGATTGTAGATCTTATTAAAATAGAGAAACGAATTCAAATGGTTTGACTTCACAACAATCATTTATGTAGATCTTATTTAAATAGAGAAACAAATTGAAATTTATTTCATATTGAAGCGGTATTATATACGTTTGGAACGCACTAAAACGTTCATTTGAGTAGTAGGTTGCATGCATTATACACATAGCCAAATATTTTAATTGAGCATAACATGAATTCAAAGTTTTCAATGACATTTGTAGTCCGAATTGATTTGGTACAGTACACGGGACTAGACTCTCTTGTGTGCTTTGATTTTTCATCAACGGAAGTGCGAATTGATTTGGTACAGTACATGCTAGGTTTGTCCGGAAATTTCAACCTGCGCCTTGTTAGCATGAAATATTTAAGATATATCTTTATCTCGCTGTGCTCCGAAAACTCCCTCCATCTCAATCCACGCCTTGCTATTCCAAAATTACAACGCGCGCGAAAACTCCCACCTCCTGTGAAATCCCGACACGCAAAATGCCCATGATACTCCTGAACCGAAAGAACCACCTCAAATCGGTGGGGGTACTTTCATAACTTACCCCACATTTCGGACAAGCGCATCCCTAAGCCATGGTTCCCCACTCCCATCCCATCCGCCCACCCATTCACACACCGAGGCCGCGAAAACACGCAAAGCTCCACACCCTCCTCCGTCCGCCACCCAGCCAGAGCCTCTTCCCCGATGATGTCGTCCACAACAACACCTCGTCGTCCCTCATCCAGCGTACCGGATGAGGATCCATTGTCGATCTCGTCGTCCCACCGGTTCAGCCACCCCGTCCTCCACCTCCAAGGAGCTGCCCCGACGTTCCCCTTGTCTTTCACACCACCTCCATTCCCACACCGCCGTCTTCACCTACACCATCGGAAGAGCATCATCATCACCATTTCCTCGGATGAAGCTGCGGCCTAATCGGCGCCACCAAAGCGGTTGTACACTAATCGCCACATTTTCTTCTTGATTCGATTTCACGGTGTTGTCAGCGCTTGGTCCCGAGCCGACACGGCGCAGCTCCATCCACGGCGGCGTCGCCGGCCACTTCCTCCACGGTGTCGCTCCCTCGGCGGCGACATCCACATTAGCAGGAGCTGCTCCTGCTTTAGCTCTCGCTCATGCTGCTGCTCTGCTCTTGCTCTCGGTCCCTTGCCTGGTCTGCTCTTGCTATTGCTCTTTCCCTTGCTCTAGCTCGCACTGGTGCTCTCACTCTTGCTCTTGCTTGCGATGCTGCTCCGATTTAGCTACACTTCAGTCGGCTGAATCGACTTTTGGGTCAGTCGATTTTCAGGGGGTGGGGGGGGCTCGCAGGAGTTAAGGAAGAACCAACCACAGTGTGGAGGGAGGCTCGCCGGAGAGGTACCCCACTATCTATCTTAGGGTTCAGGGGGGTGGTGGTCGTCGGTGGTGGTG
>NC_041383.1:730316794-730337911 GCF_002162155.2 Triticum dicoccoides
GGTGGGGGGCGGCTGTTTGGCCAGTGGTGGCTGGCGGCTGAGGGGGGTGGAGGTTGAAGATGAACTGCAGGACCTTGATTTTGTATCCAACGGCTACAAAATCGACTGACTAGAGATGAAAAAGTCAGTTGACTGACATGTAGCCTCACCTCTAGTGCATTTAGTTTCGACAATAAAATTCAGTTTCGACAGCAAAATTCAGGTTCGATCATTAATTTCAGTTTCGACAGTTAAATTCAGTTTCGACAGTAAAGTTCAGAGTAGAACGGCTTATGTATTTTACATCTAGAACTTTGTGGTTATGTATTTTACGTCATATATTGGAGATGCTATTAGAATTCCACTCAGGTTAACATTGTCTCTCATGTCCGGCTTCAGCCTCGGCGTCGTACAACTCACCGGAGCTGCTCCAACGACGAAACCCTCCATCACAGCGGAGCAGTACCCCGGGCTCCATCTCAAGATGCCTAAGATCTTCTTCCCCTCCTTTGACAGCCAAGTCAGCCGGATCATGCTCACTAACCAACCCAATCACGCTGAGATCGACATGGCTTCGCCAAAGAGGTTGTACACTTGTTGCATCTCTTTTTTACTCTACATGTTATAAATATTGTCCACTGAGCACACGCAGTAATGTGAAATACGATTAGTTTCTCCTACTATATGACAAGCAGTGAGGTACCAGGAAACTTAGCTATCCGTGATGGACTCTCTTGAATGCCATCATTATTTATCTCTGCGCGTTTGAGCTGTGCATTTGTCGATGGGCCTGGGAGTTGAGCTAGTAGGCCAGTTGTAACACCCCCAGTGTCATGCTACAGTAATCCCCTGTTAATGGTGCCATGTCATCATGTTACTGTTGCTAATCTTCACTTGATCCAAATCAAAATTCAAATTCAAATCCAATCTAAAGTCAAAAATTCATATTTATCAGACATTAAATCTAAAATGTTCATCTTGTGCCATATAATTCATAACAAATATTGGTGGTGAACCAACATTTTGCAAAATGTCTAAGTGCCCTAAAATGGATAAACAGGGGCTAAAACAATAGATTAAATGCCTCTTTAATTTATAAAAATTGAAACTAATTCAAAACTTCTTCCGAACTTTTGTGGCAGTGCCAAACATTGCATGGTATTTATGTGGACAATTCCCATATTTTTACAAAGATCATTTCAGCGCCCCAAATTTTACAAAACCCTCTCTGTAAAAGAAAATCAAAAATAAAATAAAAAAGAAAGGAAGCCCCTGCCTCCCTAGGTATTGGCCCATCCGGACCAGTGCGGCCCAGCCCACCAGGCGCCCCTGTTTCCCTCCACCTCTGTTCATGGGGGCGCCATGGACGCTGAGCGGCCGCACATGGCCGGGATGGCCACGTGTCGGCCATCCACTACCGTCCCGCGCAGATAAGGTCACCGCAACGCTCGTGCCAACCCTAGACCGCCTACTTCCCCGTCTCCCCTCCCCCACTTGCCTCCTCGCCTTCCAGATCCACCCGGCTCTCCCTCTGGCCTCTCTCCCCTCACGTTGCCTGACACCATTGTCGCCGTTCGACGTCGATCCCGCGGCCACCGGCCGCCCCGCACCAAGCTGGCATGTCCACAAGCTCCGCCGCGTTCGTCCTCATCACCTGGGGCCAGCCGTTGCTTGGGGGAACACCGCAGGCCCCAGAGCGAACCAACGTCCACCTTGGATCACCGGAGCTCCACCGCTCCGTTCATCGCCTCCCCTATGCTACAAAGCCGTCGAGGGCTTTTCTTAGCCGCACGATGAGCTCCGCCACTCCTCCCTCCTCTTTCTTCTCGCCTTCAGGCCCGTGTGCAACTGCCACCGCAACAGTGCCCCGGACGCCGCCATTGCTGCCATTGTCGTGCTCCCGAGCCGTTACGAGCTTGGACGACTACCCTGGCATGCTCCTCGTGCGCCGTAGACCCTGCCTAGTTGGTTAGTTTAGCCGCTCACGCGCTCTAACGCCTGACCCGCTCGCGCCCGTACTCCGGCACCGTTTCTACTCGTCGCCGGCGTCGTTCTGGTCGTTCCCGACCCCGGCCGTCGCCTCCATCTTGCGTGGGACGTCGAGCCGCATCGAACGCACCTAGCTACGACCCCGGAAACCCCCTGTGTGCTAAACCCGCGCCCCTCCTGAGCAGCGCTACCACGTTTGGCATCACCGGTGTTGAGCCGCCGGCCACCGCCGATGTGGCACACCTGGGGCCACCCCTGGTTCACTGCCAGCGGGCCCCACAGGCCACATTGACTGGGTTGACCCAGTCAACATGCTGACTAGGCAGCCTAGTGCCACTGACATGCGGGCCCCACCGCTTAATCCTCTAATTAAATCATTTTAATAACTAAAACTAATTAGTTTAGTTAATTAGTCTGTGACAGGTGGGGCCTACCTGCTAAATAACTTTGTTTAGTTAGTTTCAAAACTCTGTTAGCTCTCTGTATATGACATGTAGGTCCGAGTGGACCCGCTGGTCAGGTTTGACCTGGTCAGCCGCTCTGTTGACTGCTGAGGCCAGCAAGACGTCATGCTGACATCATATTCCATTTCTGTTAATATAAACAATTTTAGAAAATGTTTAAAACTTTGAAAATTCATAGAAGTTAAACCGTAGCTCCAATGAAAATGTTTTCTATATGAAAGTTTCTCAAAAAAATCCAACGAATCCGAATACGCAGTCCGTTCATCTGTCACATATCCCTAGCATGCTGAACATGGAACATTCCCCCTCCGGTCATCTGTGTGACACAGGTCCAGAACCAGGAATACCTTCCCGGTTGAATTTCCCCCTTCACCTTTATCATGTAGCCATACGTTAGGTCACACCGGGCACATCATATTGCCATCTTATGCTTTGTGATGCTATGTTTGCTTTATATTTACTGTTTATTCCCCCTCTTCTCTCCGGTAGACCCCGAGACCGATGTTGCCCCTGTGATCGACTACGTCACCGACGACCCCTCCTTGCCAGAGAAACCAGGCAAGCCCCCCCTTTGATCATCCTGATATCGCCTATTCCATTCTCTCATGCCTGCATTAGATTTTGCTACTGTTATTGTTTGCTCCTATTCTGATGCATAGCCTGCTTTTGTAACCTGCTCATTGTTACCTACCTGCTTATCCTAAACTACTTAGTATAGGTTGGTTAGTGATCCATCAGTGACCCCCACCTTGTCCTTGTTGCCCCCTGCTTCATCATTGAAGACCCGATCAACGGGGTCGAAGACCAGGCCCCAGCACCGCACATCACTTTCCCCTTAGTTGCTCGACACTACTGGGTTACTATCGAGTGCCAAGGGTGAGACCTCTACAACACTTCTGATGTTAACCCTGTAGTGTAGCTATTCGGTCATGGTCATCGGGGGTGATTCTGCCTTAACCACTTCCGAGACGACTCTGTTGTGCAACCCCTCAAGTGTGAACCTCGGGGGTGGTTCCTCTTACGTTCACCTTGATGATTACATCGAGTGTAATTCACCGGGGGTGATTCCTCGGGTTTTCCCCTTTATGTTTGGACACACAATTACCTTGACTTACTTGAGACCATTGATGAACTTGGGTTGGCCCTAAGGGGTACCGCGAGTTGATGTGAAAGTCGAGCGGGCCCGTAGAGAACCCATGACTTTTCCACGTGGCACGGCCGGGCAGTCTGGGCCCTTGCTGTAAGTCCATGAGACGGGGCGACGGGGTCACCTTATCGTGAGTCTCTGCTCGTTTCCACGAGCCCCCAATGCACTAACAGGTATGGGTATTTGTTCTGAGTTGGCCTTTGGCCTTTACGCACTAACCATCACGCGAGAATAGATATGGGCCTCGACGTCGCAGTATCAACCGAAGCTTTGTCAGATGTCCAGTTCAATAGTGTGGCACGGTCGGATCGTGCTGGCCATCCGACGCGGTGCTGGTATCCACCCTGCTTGCAATGACCCGGAGTGCTGCAGGCGATGGTCCCAAAACCCTGGAGTGCTTAGGATGTAGACCGGTGGGGGCCTCTCTGCCGAGCCTAGGTAGGGCTGCGATGTGTTAATCTTTCGAGGCCGGGCATTCATCCCAGAAAGGTGTGTCCGGCCAGACTGATCGAGCGTGTTGGGTAACCTGGTGCACCCCTGCAGGGAAGATATATATTCGAATACCATGTCCCCGGTAATGGACGTTCAGACTTATATCCTGATCTTATATAACTAGAAATGGATACTTGAGCTATGTGATGGATATGTGGCCCTGGGATTGCTTTCTCGCAGGGAGACGAGGAAGGATTTCTGGGCATTGATGTTACAACATGTTTGTTAAATATTAAATTTCTATTCTTTACTCTTCTACATGCTGCAAGATGCTTGGAGCTGCTTGAAGATGCTAGTCTTCGATAGGCTAGGCCTTCCCCCTCTATTCTGGCATTCTGCAGTTCAGTCCACAGATACAAACCTTCCTTTTGATACCAATGCATACTTAGTATAGATCTGATGCTTGCGAGTACTTTAGATGAGTACTCACGGTTGCTTTGCTACCCCCTTTCCCCCCTCTTTCTTCTTTCCGGTTGTTGCAACCAGATGGTGGATCCCTGGAGCCAGATGCCACTGCCTATGGATGCTACTACATGGAGACCGCCGACGACCAGGAGTAGTTAGGAGGTCCTAGGCAGGAGGCCTTGTCTCTTCGATCGTGTTGCTTTTGTGCTAGCCTTCTTAAGGCATCCTTGTTTAACTTATGTCTGTACTCAGATATTGTTGCTTCCGCTGACGCTTGTGTACCGAGCTTATGTATTCGAGCCCTCGAGGCCCCTGGCTTGTAACATAAAGCTTGTATTATTTTATTTGTGTCTAGAGTTGTGTTGTGATATCTTCCCGTGAGTTCCTGATCTTGATCGTACACATTTGCATGTATGATTAGTGTACGATTGAATCGGGGGCGTCACACCAGTGGCCTGGGTCCAAAGTAGTAGAAGTATCACAAAAATATTTTTTGAGTGTAGGCTTTTCCTTGCTCAAGTCTTCCTACTAGAATCACCAGTGCTTGAAAGGAAAATTGAAGGAAAAACATAGGAATTGGAAAGTTTCCTATGGTACTACTATTCATGCATTTGGTTCAAAGGAATGGAGCAAAGGAAAACTATAGGATTTGTTCCTTTAGTGTCTCCTCGAAAGAAAAACCGTAGGAATTTTAATATCCACTTATGCTCCTTTTCAAATTCCTATTCATGAAGCACAAGACTAAGAGATAGTAGCATAATAGCATTATAACCGTACATTTTCTTGTGGTTTGACTTAATATCACCATGCTTCTTTGCATCCTGTGATCTTCCAATTCTTGTGAACCAAACACCTAGATTGGCAGAAATCCTGTGTTTTTAAATAGATGTTTGTTTTGCAGCCTAAGGTTGCCACGCCTAAGCTTAGGCGCGCCACAATATCTTAGGCATGTGTTTGGTCCATTGCCACACTTGTGGCTTGCCACACTTTTCTAGCTACATGGTCCACATGTCATAGACTAAACTTCTTGCCAAATCTTGCCACACTTGTGGTGGCCATTTTGTTAGCCACATTTTTTGTGGCAGACACACTTTGCCCAAGCTTAGTTGTGGCAAAGTTAGTCATGAACCAAACAGACCCTAAATTCTCTGTTTTGCACGTGCATTCCTATCCTATTACTGTGTATTTCCTATCCATGCGTTTTTAGAATCCTCCGATTCAAACGAGCCCTTACAGAATTACTTCTCTTACATATAGTTGTCAAAGAAAACCTTGCGTGGTTTGTCCCGCTGCTGCTGCACTGTCGTCCACCCCAGCTCAGCTGCTCCAACGACAGAAGGGTCCAGCACAACAGGGATCCGACCTCTAGATTGTCTTTCGCCGCCTCAGATCTTCTTCCCCACCGCCGACAGCCATGAAAACTGCATTACCATCATCAACCAAGCAGATGACCTCGAGGACTACATGGGTCCGCAAGAGAGGTCGCAATCTTTCGTGTCTACTTACATTATGCATCACTTAATATTACATGCTACTTTATCATCCTGTTCACCGATTAGACTCCAAGTCAGCTCCAAACTAATGGTCAAACTTGAGTTTTTAAATGGTTGTGGGGTACATATCGGGGCTGCAATCAATAGTATCTATCTACTATCTGGTTAATCTCTGGTGTCTACTATGAGTTTCATGTTGGCTGGGAAATAAACAGTAAAGAAGCCATTATCTGTATTTTTTAACAAAAGCCATTATCTGCCTGCTATCATTGGTTTTGGGTCTATGCACAGGTTGCTACCATCACTCTAGATTTCTGCATGCACTGCTTACATGATCTCACTATGTTTTATTCCTATTCATGTCAGTTATTGTAAACAATGGAACTGAACATGCAGAGCAAAAGAGACGAGTCTTGCGTAGCAATAAAATTTCATGCATACGTCGCTCCATGGTAGGCGCAAAGGCAGCCCCCCCTCCACCCATTTTAGATTGTAATCGAGAGGAAGATATCTGTGCCGAGGGGGATTCAGAAGGAGAAGACCACTCCTATTTACCCCCTGAGGTCTTCTCTCTAACTTGGCATGCTGATGTTGGTTATATCATGCATATGGTGCCTTGCATTGCTTACTTTATACATCAAATATGTTATCTTCTTAGTTTAGACATCCTTTGTGTGAATGCCATCTGTTTAGTTTATTCATCATTTATGTGAATTATGCAATGCCATCTTGTTTAGCCAGGCATCATATATGTGAATTTTGCAATGCCATCCTTCTTGGCCAGTCATCTTATATGTGAATTATATCAGGACATCCTTTTTTTGTTACGTATTACATTTGTCAACAATGTTAGTACATTCAACTACTCTTTGTGTGCATCAGCCATTTGACACGGTGAAACTAAGGTCTTCAGAGCAAACTATGCTATCTGACGAAGCGCATATCTCGCTGGTTATGGATAGCTCCTCAAAGGAGGATTCAAAGACAGATGACTAGTCCTATTTCCCTCCCGAGGTGTATGCTCTAACTTGGCAGGGTTACGTTGCTCATCGTGCATATGGTGTCTTACATTGCTATGTCATTTGATTAGTTTAGACATGCTTTGTGTGAATGCCACCTGTTTAGTGTCTAATTACCATATATGTGAATTATGCATTGCCATCCTATTGCAAGACATTATATATGTGAATTATGCAATGCTATCTTGTTACAAAGGCATTATATATGTGAATTATGCAATGCCATGCTGTTTAGCCAATCATCATGTATGCGAATTATATCATGCTATCATTTTTTTGTATTACATGTTCCATTTGTCAACGTTTGTATATTCAACTACTCTTCCTGTGCATCAGCCATTTGAAGCGGTGATGGAAGTATCTGAAGTGAAAACAAGGTATTCAGAGCAGACAATGCTACCTGCTGAAGCAGACATCTTGCTGGTTACAGAGAGCTCCTCAAAGGAGGATTCGGAGACTGATAACTAGTCCTATTTCCCCCTGAGGTCTATGCTCAAACTTGGCAGGGTTATATTACCCATGTCATGCATGTTGTCTTGCATTGCTTAATTTTTACATCATATATGGATTTCCATCTGCTTACTTGCTTACTATATAAATCATATATTTGAATTATATCATGCCATCATGTTTACATAGTACATACACATTAACTATCTAAATTATGGCATGGCAACCCATTTAATAAAGACATCATATAGTTATATCATCCCATCCTGTTTAGTATTTACAGTCATCATATTTTAAATTATGCCATTCTATCTGGGAATGCATGCGAATTATGGCATGCCAACCTATTTAAAACACATTATATAGTTATATCATGTCATCCTGTTTACATAGTCATCATATTTTAAACTATGTCTTTCCATCTTTTTTAGTTAGCCATCATAATGTGAAATTGTGTCATGCTATCTTGTTTAGTTAGCCATCATATATGTGAAATTGTGTCATGCTATCCTGTTTGGTTAGACAACATAAATGTGAATTATTTCATGCCCTCTTTTATTCCCCACTATCCATTGCACCGGTCTATCATACAATGTCTGTACTTTCAATTACTTTTCTTGTTTATCAGCCATTTGAATTGGAGAGGGTGATGGCAGTATCTAAGGGAGTAACAACATGGTCTTCAGAAAAGATAGTGCTACTAGTTGATGCAGATAGAACCACGGTTGTAGGCGAACCCCGGGAGATAGTAACCCAGTTCCAGTTGACACAACACCGTCTCCACCAAGAAGTGGTTTCAGTTCTAGACTTGTTTTGCTGCGGCATTTATTTGCACTGGTCGCCAACTTTGACAACTAGTGTATATGATATGCTGCTTTGTTCCCTATATTTGCACTGGTGGCGAACTTTGATGCCCAGTGGATGTAATATGTGTAATAGCCAGAATAGCCTAGCGTGAGTTGCTTGCTTATTTATTTCCTTGTTGTCCTGTTTATTTGTTTGCTTGTAGTGAGTGAAGTTCTTTTTCCGCGGTTTGCTAGTGGCCGCAATAACCTAATTTTTAAAACTAGGCCACAATAACCATGGGCTACATATTTATTGTAGTGACACTGTGCCTCCTACGAGCCGTAGAAACAATGGACCTTCTACGGGCCGTAGAAACAATGGGCCTTCTACGAAGTGTAGAAACAATGGGCCTTCTATTGGTCGTAGACACAATGGGCCTTCTACGGGCCGTAGACACAATGGGACTTCTACGAGCCATATCATCAATCAGCCTTCTACGGGCTGTATGATTGATTGGCCAAACACTGGCCAATAACAGACCACATTATGGTCGTAAACGGTCTAGAGTTGGAATCGCCGTTCATGGGCCGACCATAACAGGCTGTCGTTAATCGGCCATATTTGATGACGTTATGAAAAGGGCCCAGCATATTAACGGGCAGACTGTAACCACGGGCTGAATTTGGCCCACAAGCAGAAAATTACGGTAACGGGTCGTAAGTAACCGAATGCTAGAAATGGAGCCCAAGAATAAATGGGCCCTGAGAAGGCCGAAAGATAACGTGGGCTGGAAACGGTCCAATGGAATAATGGGCCATTAATGGGTATAAAAAGTGATACAATGTTCATTACGGGCCAGTTTCACCACGGGCTGTTAATGGGCCAAGAGTTACAAAGCGCCTCATATGGGCCGAAAGACATCATGGGCCATATATGGACCGGAAGATAAAACGGGCTGGAATCATATTGGACGGCCCAGATGACGCTACTGGGCCTAATTCGGATAGGTCGTAACGGGCCCTAGGTTAGCGGGCTGTAAATGGGCTATATGCGAATAGGCCGTTAACAGTCTTTCCGTGGGTCGGCCCGCCACCTTTTGACCAAGTCAAACGGGCTAGCCTTTTGACAGGAATGGGCCTCTGTTGGGCTGTGCCACGTGTCGACATATCATAGGCGCCTTCGGTCCAATGAGTGGATGACATCTGTCCCAACGGTGAGCCGACACGTGTTTCCTCCAGCCAATGATGATTTTACACGTGGAAAATCCCCATTGGTCGGGGCTGTTAATAGGTTGTCGGATCCAAAACCAGACCCGATAGCTTAACGACATTCCGTTACAGTGGATGCCACGTGTCGGTCACCCTTGACGAAAGCACTTCTATGCCGCGCGATTTATCGTCATGGAAGTGGACACTTTCGTGATGATAATTTTGGTAAGTCATGGAACACTTCTATGACAACACATGTATGACTATCTTGATTCTGTCATAAAATCATCATGGATGTACATGCATGACAGAAAATGTGACATACTGTGACAAACACGTATCATCACGGAAGTGTAATTTTTTAGTGGAGGAGGCAACTAGAGATATTCTTGCTTGTAAGGATAGAGATGATCTAGAGAAATTATTATGCAAATATAAGGAAAGATCTCTAAATGCTAAAATGAAATGTGATCCTGATTTTTCTGCTTCACCTATTGTTATTGATGATAAGGATTATGAATTCTCTGTCGACCTAGAGTTAATCACTTTGGTTGAATCTGATCCTTTCCATGGTTATGATATTAAAACTGTTGTGGCACATCTTACTAAGTTGAATTATATAGCTACACTTTTTGCTCATGATGAGAAGATTCACTATTACTATATTCTCAAGTTATTTCCATTCTCATTAAAGGGTGATGCTAAATCTTGGTACAATACTCTTGCTCCTGGTTGTGTGCGTAGTCCCCAGGATATGATTTATTACTTCTCTGAAAAATATTTCCCTGCTCATAAGAAACAAGCTGCCTTGCAGGAAATATTTAACTTTGTGCAAATTGAAGAAGAGAGTCGCCCATAGGCTTGGGGTAGGCTTCTCCAATTGCTTAATGCTTTGCCTGATCATCCTCTTAAGAAAAATGAAATACTTGATATCTTCTATAGTTGACTAACTGATGTTTATAGGGACTCGCTAGATAGTTGTGCTGGTTGTGTTTTCAGGGAACAAACTATTGGGCAAGCTGAAGAATTATTGAATAATATATTGAAAAATTATGATGATTGGACTCCTCCTGAAACACCTATTAAACCCCCTCCAAAGAAGAGGGGTATCTTATATCTCAGTCCTGAAGATATGCAAGAGGCAAAGAAATCTATGAAGGAAAAAGGTATTAAAGCCGAGGTTGTTAAAAATTTACCACCTATCGAAGAAATACATGGGCTTGAAGCACCACCACCACCCAAGGTGGTAGAGGTAAAATCTTTAATGAAATTCAATGATAGTGATGATCCTCGTAATAAACATCCTAGTCAATGCCTTTATGAGTTTGATAATTACATTAGAAAGCAAGATCACTTCAATGTAAATGTTATGAAACAATTGAAATACAACTCTGACATGATAGCTCGCTTAAGTGACTTGTTATTTAGAATCTCAAATGATGTTAGAGGTGTAGGAAAGCATGCCTCTATGGTTCAAACTCAATTAGAACAAGTTGCTAAATCTCAAAGAGAGTTACTTGATGAAATGAACAATAACATAAGTGACTTTGCTGTTAGATTAGCAACTAGAGCAGGTAAAATGACTCAGGAACCACTTTATCCTGAGGGACACCCAAAGAGAATTGAACAAGATTCACAAAACAACACTACTACACCTAGTCCTTCTAAAAAGTAGAAGAAAAAGAAAAATGATAGGACTTTGCATGCCTCTAGTGAACCTGAAATAGAAAAACCTCCTGATAATGATAAATAAATTTCTATCTCTGATGCTGAAACTCAATCTGGTGATGAACACTCACCTTCTGATAATGAAAAATATAATCATGAGGTTCATGAAGATACTCAACAAAATGATAAAGAACCAGATAATGATATTGAGATAGAACCAGTTGTTGATCTTGATAACCCACAACCTAAGAACAAAAGGTATGATAAAAGAGACTTTGTTACTAGAAAGCATGGAAAGTAAAGAGAACCATGGGTTCAAAAGCCTATGCCCTTTCCACCTAAGTCAACTAAAAAGAAAGATGATGAAGAATTTGAATGCTTTGCTGAAATGTTGAGGCCAGTTTTTCTGCGAACTCGCTTAACTGATATCTTAAAAATGCCTCCTTATGCAAAGTATATGAAAGACATCATCATTAATAAGAGAAAAATACCGGAATTCGAAATCACCACTATTCTTGCTAACTATACTTTTAAAGACGGAGTACCTAAAAAACTTGGAGATCCGAGAATACCAACTATACCTTGCTCCATTAAAAGAAATTATGTGAAAACTGCTTTATGTTATTTAGGAGCCGATGTCAATGTTATGCCTTTCTCTTTATATAAAAGACTTGATTTGAATAAACTCACACCTACAGAAATATCTTTGCAAATGGTTGACAAATCATACCTATCGGTATTTGTGAGGATGTGCCCGTTGTTGCTGCTAATGTTACTATTTTGACTAACTTTGTTATACTTGAGATGCCCGAGGATGAAAACACGTAGATTATCCTTTATAGACCCTTGTTGAATACTACAAGGGCTGTTATTGATTGCAATAAAAGCAAGGTCACTTTTCATATCAATGGTAATGAGCATATGGTGCACTTTCCGAAGAAACAATTCCAAGTGAATGGTATTAATGTTATTGAAAAATCTCTGGCAATCACTATTGGAAGTTTTCAACTACCTCTACCTACTGTTAAAAAGAAATATGAAATGCTTATTGTTGGGGACATTCATATCCCCATTGAGGTAACTTAGTGATTTTACGAAATTTCTTCGGTTTCATAATAATCGGAAGTGGTTGTTAATAAGACTTGATCAACCTTATTAATGGATCATTTTTTAGAGGTAAGCAGTTGAGAATTTAGTAAGCACTACCTTCTGTCCCTACCTTTTGTTTTCTGTTTTTCTTAGTTAAATAAAATAAAATGCCATGCTTTGTCTGTTTTCTGCTTTTTCTGTGCAATAAAAAATGACCCAAAAATAAAAGTTCTCAGAATGCCCTGAAAATTTTAAACGATTTTTTCTGAATTTTTAGGAATTTTTGGTGCAAATAATATCACAGGGAGGTGCACCAGGTGGGCACAACCTGCCTGGGTGCGCTAGGACCCGCAGGCGCACCCAGGTGGGTGCTGCCCACCTGGTGGGCCCCCTCACTTACTTCTTCCCACACCTCTCCATCCATGCAGAAAAAAATCACTACCACTCTCTCTCTCTCTCGTGTTCTTGCTCCTGAAACCACGGATTTTGATCTCTTTGCTTGAAGCTCCGTTTTTAAACTGTTTCGGGGATTTCTTGCTTAGTATTTGACTCCTCCATGTGTCCAATTAGTTTTGGTTTTAGTCGTTTATATTTATAATAATTAGCTACTCTTGGTGCTGCTGTAGATGAGCTTGCATGTTGAATTCTTAATGTTCTAAGTAGTTTGAATGCTTGCTCTGGCCTCTATACATCTCTATGAGTAGTTGCTATCAATTTTGCGAAGTTTTGTTGAGAAAAGTTTTGTGGACTAAAAATTTGAAAATTTTGTTCATAGGAAAAAGATGAGTTTCTTTAGGAAGTTTGCTTCCAAGAAGAACTCCAAGGGGGTTATTGGGCAGTCATCTGACAATGATCTCCATACCCCGAGGTTGGCGGAGCTACGGCCGTGCGAGTGGACGGACAATGAGTTCCTGGAAGAGCCTGTAATCCTCCAAGAGTTCAACCAATATGCTGCTAATGTTGGCCTCACCGACTTCGTTGCAACTAAACGCGAATAGTATCATCTCCTCACAAACTCCTTTGTGCAAAACTTTCATTTTCATCCTAGGAATAATCTCCCTAAGATGTCATTTAATTTATATGCTGAACACTGCCAGATCCCATTTACTGAATTTTGTGACATATGCATGCTTACTTCTGATGGTGGACTGGTAGAGCCTATACCCTTAGAGTTTGATGGCTTTTTATCGTACTCTGACAATGAGGGATGAAAGAGGAGTATCAGGCACCACTGCCATTAGCTTGCAGTTTCCTGTTGTGCATTATTTTTCTTTATTTATCGCAAAGTGATATCTAGCGAGAGAGAAGGTGGCTTCACTTAGCGCCCTAGACTTTGTTGTTTTGCGTTGCGCACTTTATGGCGATAACACTTATAGCTTGGGATCTATTGTGGCACGTCACCTCCACCTTAACAGATTCAAGGCAAAAATACATGGGGGCATTTATGTTACTCGCTTGGCGACTCACTTCAATGTGCAGATATGCCAGCATGATCAACCCTTGACCAAGGTTTATCTAGACAGAGCAGCTATGAAGGACCATCAGTTTCTTGCTGCTGATTACCCTAATATTGACTTGCCTCATAGTTTATTTTTTTAGTGAGAAAACTCGTGATATTATTCCATTGCCTGCACCTGCTTTGTTTGATTATGTTGCAGGAATGGATATAGGATTATGCCTGAGGACATTGTCGCTTACCGGAACAACCTCGGCAGTGGGACCCTATGGTGTCTGCTCCCCAGCACTTCAACATTGGACCTCATGGCTTCTACGATGGTGATTACCAAGTTAGGCCAAAAGCCTAAACTTGGGGGATTACGTATTCCCACCGACAATACATTCATGTTCACACATTTCATTCCAGTTGTCGGTGTCCACACTTTTTCATTGTATCATCCATGTTTAAGTTTTTTTCTCGGTTTCTTCTTGTGTGATTGGAAAACTTTGAGAAAATCCAAAAATATGTTTATTTCTTCTTTTTGATTTTTCTTCCAGTTTAAATTATTGTAGCACTACAAAAAAAACCAAACAGATTTCCTTGTTCTTCTTTTACTTGTTGGGAGCTTTCCTGTGTAAATAGTTTTCCTCGTTTTTGTTTTTCTCTTTTCATTTGCTTGCTTTCGAAAAACCAAAACTCCAAAAATATTTCAGTGTGTTCTCTGATTTTCTTTTTCTTTTTGTTGAATCATACCGAGGAAAAGACCATGATGAAAATGTTGAGTGGATCAAATTTGCATTGCTGATCTAACAAAGAGCCCATATTACCTTGTCTTCTGTAGTTGAATAAAATGTTTGCAGATTCCAGCTTAGTCCATGTCACTCTTGCACTATTATTATTTCAAATCGTTCGATCGTGCAAGTGAAAGGAAATAATGACGATATTAGATGAACTGGACGTGGCAGAGAGAAATGGGTATGAACTCGACTTGTTCTATTTTTGTAAATATGTTTAACCTAGTATCCATGATTCAGCCTATTATGATAAAAAATGTTTGCAATGACAATTAGAGATTATAGTTTCTCATGCCATGCATAAGTAGCTAGGAGCGAATAATGACTTATCTTGGATATCAACATTGCATTAAAATGATTGTGATGTAGTATGATGATATGGTATCCTCCTCTGAATGTTCAAGTGGCTTGACTTGGCACATGTTCATGCATGTAGTTAAATCAAAACCAACATAGCCTCTATGATATTTATATTCTGGTGTTCATATCCTACTCATGCTAGTATCCAATGTTACTTATGCATAATGCATGTTCATGATCGTTGTTGCTCTCTAGCTGGCCGCTTCTCAACCTATTTGCTAGCCTTCGCCTGTACTAAGTGGGAACTCTACTTGTACATCCAAAAACCTGAAACCCAAGTTATTCCTGATGAGTCCACCATACGTACCTATATGTGGTATTACCCTACCGTCCTAAGTAAATTTGCATGTGCCACCTCTAAAAATTCAAATAAATATCCTTTTTGTGTGCCTGGATCATTCATGGAACGACAGGAGGTAGTCGGTATCTTCCATGCTAAGCGGGTTATTCTCAGGTCGAGTGTTTATTCACTCGCCATCGCACGAGAAAAGGGCGGTAATAGGGATGCCCAGTCCCAAACTACAAAAAGAAGAGAGCTTACAAATAATCAAACAAAAACTCCCAATGGAGTCATAACCTTTACATTTCCACTTGGGAACCGCCACTAGCGTGTTTAGCATGGAAGATATTGATAACTGATGGTCATGAAGTAAATGAGAAGGGTGCATGTCTCAGAATATCATTTACAAACATGAGCTCTGACACCTCTACAGATCACTGCTTCCCTCTGCGAAGGGACTATCTATTTACTTTTATGTTGTGTCATCACCTTCTCAAATAAGCGGCAGAACCTGAGAGCACTGCTGTCATGCTGATGCATTGTGTATAGCTAATGTTGGGTGCATCATGACTGGATCTTTTCTACCATGAATTACAATGTTTAGTCGCTTCTTGAACTTTGGGGGTGCTCTGCATTTACGTTTTGCGGTCTTAGAAAGGTCTAGCGAGATACCACTATTGGCATATTGTATCATGGTTGTTTTGACAACGTGTTGCTATTTGAGATGTCTTATTTTTGCTCTCTAGTTGTTTATGTCATTGGTATGAGTTGATATAATTTTTAAGAGTTATTGTCGACATGGTTAGTTATAATCTTTGCTGAAAACCTGGGTGTTGTTTAAGCTTATTTATGAAACAAGAGCAAAAGAGTTCGTAAAAGTTTTTCTTTTTCACTTCCAGTTTATCAACTTAATTGCTTGAGGACAAGCAAAGGTTTAAGCTTGGGGGAGTTGATACGTATCCAACGTATCTACTTTTCCTAACGCTTTTCCTCTTGTTTTGGACTCTGGTTTGCATGATTTGAATGAAACTAACCCCAAATTGACGCTGTTTTCAGCAGAACTACCATGGTGTTGTTTTTGTGCAGAAATAAAAGTTCTCGGAATGGAACGAAACTTTGTGAGGATTTTTATATCAAATAAGAGAATTTCTGGAACCAAGAGGTACCTGAGGGGGGCACATGGGTGGGCACAACCCTCTGGAGCCAAGAGGTGCCTGAGGGGGGCACCCGGGTGGGCACAGCCCACCAGGGCGCGCCTGCCCCCTCCCCCCAGGGTGCGCCTACCCCCCCCCCCTCCCAGGGCGCGCCCAGGTGGGTACTGCCCACCTGGTGGCCCCGTTGACCCTCAAACTGACGCTATAAAATCCCATATTTCCAGAAAAAAATCAGGGAGAAAGAATTATCGCATTTCACGTGACGGAGCCGCCGCCGTCTCCTATTCTTCATCAGGAGGCCAGATCTGGAGTCCGTTTGGGGCTCCGGAGAGGGGGATCTTCGATCTTCGTCATCAGCAACACATCTCCATTGCTAATTCCATGATGCTCCCCACCGGGAGTGAGTAATTCCTTGCGTAGGCTCGCTGGTCAGTGAGGAGTTGGATGAGATTCATCATGTAATCGAGTTAGTTTTGTTAGGGCCTGATCCCTAGTATCCACTATGTTCTGAGATTGATGTTGCTATGACTTTGCCATGCTTAATGCTTGTCATTTTGGGCCCGGGTGCCATGATTTCTGATCTGGATCGTTTATATTATCACCTTATTATCCATGTTCTAGATCCGATCTTGGAAGTTATAGTCACCTACTTGGTGTTATGATCTGGCAACCCTAGAGTGACAATAGACAGGACCACTCCCGATGATGAGCGTAGTTTGAGGAGTTCATGTATTCACCATGTGTTAATGCTTTGTCTGGTTTCTCTATTAAAAGGAGGCTTTAATATTCCTTAGTTTCCAATAGGACCCCGCTGCCACGGGAGGGTAGGACAAAAGATGTCATGCAAGTTCTTTCCATAAGCACGTATGACTATTTACGAAATACATGCCTACATTATATTTATGAACTGGAGCTAGTGTCGAATCACCCTAGGTTATAACTGTCTCATGATGAATATCATCCAACGAGTCACCGATCCAATGCCTACAAATTTATCTTATATTGGTCTTGCTAAGTTACTACTGTTGCTACTGTCATCGTTACTGCTACAATATCACTGCTATCACTGTTACCGTTGCTACTGTTGTTATCATCAAAACTATCATACTACTGTGCTACTAATCACTTTGCTACATATAATTAATCTCCATGTGTGGTTGAATTGACAAGTCGGCTGCTAATACCTTCAAATATTCTTTGGCTCCCCTTGTGTCGAATCTATAAATTTGTGTTGAATACTCTACCCTCAAAACTGTTGCAATCCCCTATACTTGTGGGTTATCGGCTCCTACATGTTCTATGAAGATCTTTATCGGTCGAACCGTCATGACAACATACGTTATTCCCTTTGTCCATCGGTATGTTACTTGCCCGAGATTTGATCATCGGTATCTTCATACCTAGTTCAATCTCGTTACTGGCAAGTCTCTTTACTCGTTCTATAATACATCATCCCGCAACTAACTCATTAGTCACTTTGCCTACAAGACTTCTTATGATGTGTATTACCGAGAGGGCCTAGAGATACCTCTCCAATACTCGGAGTGACAAATCCTAATCTCGATCTATGCCAACCCAACAAACACCTTCAGAGATACCTGTAGAGCATCTTTATAATAACCCAGTTACGTTGTGACGTTTGATAGCACACAAGGCATTCCTCTGGTATCCGGGAGTTGCATAATCTCATAGTCGAAGGAATATGTATTTGACATGAAGAAAGCAATAGCAATAAAACTAGACGATCAATATGCTATGCTAACGGATGGGTCTTGTCCATCACATCATTCTCCTAATGATGTGATCCCATTCATCAAATGACAACACATGTCTATGGTTTAGGAAAGTTAACCATCTTTGATTAACGAGCTAGTCTAGTAGAGGCTTACTAGGGACACGGTGTTTTGTCTATGTATCCGCACATGTATGAAGTTTTCGGTTAATACAATTCTAGCATGAATAATTATCATTTATCATGATATAAGGAAATATAAAATAACAACTTTATTATTGCCTCTAGGGCATATTTGCTTCAATATGCATATGATTCCTTGTTGTGATTAGGTCTATGTTTACCTCTTATCCATCACTCATGGTTTTATATTGCCATGTTGTAATATTTGCAGAAACTATGGACAGAGAATTAGGAAAAGAAGAGTTGTTGGGGGATATAATCCGACGGACGTGATATCACCTTGTCATTTCTCAACAACACCGATGGTGAGGAAAGAGAGGATGATGGCTCCGGTGGTCCAATGGAGGAGGAAGCAGATCATGATGGCTCATGTGATCAAATGGAGGAGGAAGGAGATCATGACGGCTCCAGTGATCCAATGGAGGAGGAAGGAGATCATGACGGCTCTGGTGATTGAATGGAGGAGGGAGCCTTAACTGTTGCAAAGTCCGGCGAGGTATATATATGTTAATTAAGACTCTGCTGACTAGATGCATTAATTGGTTTGTATGTACATATATGGACACAAACAAAAACTCAAACGACATCCACTCTGCTAGCCCAGGCTGCTGACCTGGAACCTATCCCCTCATCGAAGAAGAAGCAGAAGAAGAACTCCAAAACAAATAAACATCGCTCTCGCATCATGATCATCACATTACCAGCACCTGCAACTGTTGTTGTAGTAATTTGTGAGCCACGAGGACTCAGCAATCCCATTACCATGGGTATCAAGACTAGCAAAGCTTAATAGGTAAGGAAAGGATGAGTGGTGAGGTTGTAGCAGCGACTAAGCATGATATGGTGGCTAACTTACGAATACAAGAATAAGATGAGAAGCTACGCAAACGGTTGCAAACTAGTAATGATCAAGAAGTGATCCTGAACTACTTACATTCAAACATAACTCAAACCGTGTTCACTTCCCGCACTCCGCCGAGAAGAGACCATCATGGCTACGCATGCGGTTGATGCGTTTTAATTAAGTCAAGTGTCAAGTTCTCTACAACAGGATATTAACAAATTCCCATCTGCCACATAACCGCGGGCACGACTCTCGAAAGTTTCAACTCTTCTGGGGTGTCCCAACTTAGCCCATCACAAGCTCTCACGATCAACGAAGGATATTCCTTCTCCCGGGAAGACCCGATCAGTCTTGAAATCTCGGTTATAGGACATTTCGACAATGGTAAAACAAGACCAGCAAGACGGCCCGACTGTGCCGACAAATCCCGATAGGAGCTGCGCATATCTCATTCTCAGGGCACACTGGATGAGACATCCTAGGAGTAAAACCAGACCTCGAGTTGCCCCGTGGTGGCCCCGCAGTCTGCTCATTTCGGACCAACACTCGGAGGAGCATTGGCCCGGGGTGTTGATTAAGAAACTAGGGGTTCGGAGAAAATCCCCTATTTAAATTTTAGTTATGTTAGGCAAATGGTAAAACCAATGTTGGGCCTTGCTGGAGGAGTTTTATTCAAAGTGAACTGTCAAGGGGTTTCCATAAACCCGACCGCGTAAGGAACACAAAATCAAGGAACATAACACCGGTATGACAGAAACTAGAGCGGTAAGAATGGAACAACAACATTATCATAGCATGTTTGCAAGCATGGAACAGAGGCATCTTATATCTAAAATTAGCAACCATGGCATGTGAACAAAGTACTCATAGCATACTTCAAAACATGTAATTGGAGAATCTCCAGAATAGGCATTTATCGCTCAATAACAGGCTCACAACAAGGCATCATGAAGTTAACAGAAAACTGGAACAACATATAGACATGTTCATGGCAATGAAAACATATGCTACAGGAAATATATAGGGCATAAAAAGGCATGGCATGATAGAGCACAACATCTACAACAAACTGTCAACTAAGCATCTCCAGATTATGCATGGATTAATTGGTAACATCAAGAAAACATGGCAACATGGTATAGCAGTTTCAGCATTGATAGAACATTAACAACAAGTAGCCCACTTCAGAAGCTTGATGCACTCACTACAGGGCATAACAAAATACATGGATCTCACCCCTGTAAATATGGCATGAAAAATCTCCTAAACATGTATACATTATGCTCATAGGATGCACACACAAAATGCAACAAAAATGACAAATCAGCAAGTTACAGCTGTTTTCAGCAGTTAACAGCAATATGCACTTTGGCAACAGGGATTAAGATATCAAGATGCACCCTAACATGATGCAAAGCACACCAACATGTATAGCATGAAGAGCAGAACATGTGCATATCAAGATCATCACCGTAGCATCAACAGAGACAAAGTTATAGCACTCACAAGATGCATACATGATGTTAACAATCAGCAGATTCCAGCAGTTTATATCACTTAGCAGTTTTGTAAGGAAGATTAAGGCATCAATATGAACAGCAAAATGTATGAAAGCTAATCCATCATGAAGAGCATCCAGAGATGAACATTTTGACATATTGCACGCCTCCATAGGACAAATGTGCACAAAGTTATGGTATCACAAACATGCACACATGAATATGAAATCTGGGGACTTGGCAGTTTTTTTCACCTCGCGAAGAAAGCAGAGGATGAGGCTGGCCGGTGTGGGGGCTGGTGTTGGGCTGGGCCTTGGCTCTGCTAGGCCTTGAGCGAGGCCGGGCCCATTAGGCCAAGGTGAGGGGGTGCTCATGCTCGTTCCTGAGCGGGACGAGCCATGGCGGGGCGGGGCTTGACCCGCCCGGATCTCGCCGGATTCGGGGCAACGGTGGGAGGGAGGGGAGGCGCGGGGTGGGTCCGATCACCGGGGGCTAGATCCCGCCGAAACTGGGCGGAACGGGGCAGGACGGGGCCAATGGCAAGGTCCCCGGGCGGCGGCATGACCAATGGCTGAGAAAGAGAGAGAGATGGTGAGATGGCGAGGGGAAGAAGGAAGGGAAGGAGAGGGGGCGACGAGGTCCTG
>NC_041383.1:730337988-730352093 GCF_002162155.2 Triticum dicoccoides
GGGCAGCGGGAGCTCGGGGATGAGCTCGTGCATGAGGCGAGCACTCGGGCAGCGGCGACGCAGCGCGGGCGCGCCGGGCCTAGATGGGCTTCGGCGGGCCCCTATCTGGGCCAGAAGGGCTGGCGGTGGTGGGGAGCAAGGCAGGGAGGCGGTGGCGCCACGTGGTAGTGTGGAAGAGGCCGGAGGGCGCTGGCGGGGTGAGGTGGCGCAACGGGAGTGGCTGGCGGGCTGGATTGCGGCGGTGGCTGGCCGCTTGGCCAGCGCCAAGTGGCAGAGCTGGGTTCGATCGACACGGAAACTGAGGAGGAGGGTCTAGGAGGTAGGGGAAGGGCTAGGAGATGCCCAAAATGGCATGAGGGTGTCCATATATAGCAAATTTGTTAGGGTTAGGGGGGTTTTGGGGTGTTTCGAAGCCTCCGATCGCGATCCGACCGACCCGATCGAGAGGGGGGTTAGGCAGGCCTAGGTGGGCTGTGAAGAGAGGGCTTGGGCTGAGGGGAGAGAAGAGAAGTGCAGCCCGGGAAGGGTTTTTGGAGACCAAAACATCCGACGAATAAACCGGCGACGCCGCCGCTACAGATGACGGTTGGGCTATCAAACAGACTCCGAACGCGATGAAATTTGACAAGCGGTCTACCTACACTATAATAAGACCGCACGCCAACTTTTACCCCATTCCGAGAACATTTTTATACCACTTATAAAATAATATTTTGGAGGTGCCGCGGGCGCGTGCGAGTGTGGTTGGGCTCAGAACGGACAACGGAGAGAACTGGGAGGACCTAGACGAATGCAAGTTTTGAAAAACATGCCAATGAAATGCACATGATGACATGGCAAGATGCAACACGCAAGCAAATGACATGGCAATGACGGCGAAAAACTGGATGACACCTGGCGCATCGGTCTCGGGGCGTTACGGGGACATTATATGGATGAGTTCAGCAAGTTAGCCCGTTATGCCCCGGATGATGTGGCCACAGATGCCGCAAAGCAGGAGAAGTTTCTAGAGGGACTCAATGATGAGCTAAGCATGCAGTTGATGGTGGCAACATTCAACAACTACCAGGAGTTGGTAGACAGGGCCCTCATGATAGAAGGCAAGCAGCAACAGATTGATAACCGCAAGAGGAAGTATGGACAGGGGAGGTACACTTCTGGAGCTCACCCGAAGCGCCGCTATTCCTCGTACTCGGGAGGACATACTCACAACCATGGAGGCCATAACCATGGAGGACATACGCACAATGGAGGAAGTTCGCGCAACCACAGTGGCCCTAAGAATCTCAATGGGAATGGAGGAAGCAACAGTCAGAACCCTTCCAACCCCGCAACACCCACCAAGAGGGATCTGAGTCACATTACTTGTTTGAAGTGCGGAAAGACCGGACATTATGCCACTGAATGTCCTGAAGCAAAGAATGGAAATGGCAATGGAAGTTCTCCAAAGAAGCCCAACCCCTTCACCAAAGGTCAGGTGAACCACGTCAGTGTGGAGGAGATTGAGGATCAGCCCGATGCGGTTGTCGGTAAGTATTTGATTAATGCATTTACATCACTTGTTCTTTTCCATAATGGTGCATCTCATTCATTCATATCAAGGGGATTTGTGGATAAGTATAAGTTACCAACAGTAGCCCTTAAGTCACCTATGTTAGTAAGTTCCCCAGGAGCGGAGTATATGGCTAGTAGGGGATGCTATCAGTTGCCAGTAACCATAGGTAGACATGTTTTCCCCACCGACCTGATTGTTCTAGAGTCACAAGGATTGGATGTGATACTAGGCATGGATTGGCTATCCAAATTGAGGGAAACATCGATTGCGCCAGTAAATCAATTCTTCTCACCACCCTAGAAGGAAAGAGGATCAAGTATGTGTCTAGGAATGCGCCAAGGAGGACTCAAGTGAATTCCTTATCAGGAGTTGTTCAGGAGGAAGTACCAGTGGTGAAGGATTATCTTGATGTATTTCTGAAATAGTTACCAGGCATGCCACCGGATCGAGACATTGAGTTTTTGATTGAGTTATTGTCAGGCACCGTACCAATATCCAAGAGACCGTATCAGCTGCCCGCAAATGATATGGAGGAAATTAAGCAGCAGACTAAGGATTTACTGGAGAAAGGTTATATTCGACCAAGCTCATCACCTTTGGGAGCCCCAGTACTTCTAGTTGAAAAGAAGGATGGATCTTTGAGGATGGTATTTGATTATCATGCACTGAATGAGGTGACGATCAAGAACAAATACCCTCTACCGATGATTAATGATTTGTTTGACCAACAACAGGGAGCTAAGGTTTTCTCCAAGATTGATCTTTGATCAGGTTATCACCAGTTGAAGATCCAAGAGCAAGATATACCTAAGATAGCTTTTACCACGAGGTATGGGCTATATGAGTATACAGTTATGTCATTTGGTTTAACTAATGCCCCTACATATTTCATGAGTATGATGAACAAGGTGTTCATGGAGTTTTTGGATAAATTCGTCATGGTGTTCATTGATGATATATTGGTTTACTCGAAGAATGAAGAAGAGCATAAGGAACATTTACGCTTGGTTCTTGAGAAGCTCAGGGAACATCAGTTGTATGCCAAGTTCAGCAAATGCGAGTTTTGGTTGAAGGAAGTTGGATTTCTTGGGCATGTTATATCCGGAGAAGGAATAGCAGTAGAACCTACCAAGGTTGCTTCTGTCACTAAATGGTTGGCACCCCCTCAGTGGGAGAGATAAGAAGTTTTCTTGGACTCGCAGGCTATTACCGGAGATTTATTGAGAATTTTTCCAAGATTGCGAAGCCCATGACGGAGTTATTGAAGAAGGACACCAAGTTTAAATGGACTAAGGATTGTGAGGCCAGTTTTCAGGAGTTGAAGAAACGTTTGGTTATAGCCCCAGTGCTGATTCTCCCAAACATACGCAAGGATTTCCAAGTGTATTGCGACGCTTCACGTCAAGGACTTGGAGGAGTGCTTATGCAAGGCGGAAGCGTTGTTTCATATGCCTCACGACAGCTTCGACTTCATGAGTTGAATTATGCTACGCATGATTTGGAGTTAGTAGTTGTAGTGCATGCGCTCAAGACATGGAGACACTTTCTCATCGGAAACCGTTGTGATGTATATATGGATCATAAGAGTTTGAAGTACATCTTCACGCAGACGGAGTTAAACCTTAGGCAAAGGAGATGGTTGGAGCTCATAAAGGATTATGATATGAGATTGCATTATCACCCAGGAAAGGCAAATGTCGTAGCAGATGCGTTGAGCCGCAAGAGTTATGTTAACACACTCATAATTGGAGGATTACCTAAGGAGTTAGCAGACGACCTTCGAGAGCTACGCTTGGAGATAGTTCCGAGAGGTTATGTTGCAGCATTAGAAATTCAGTCTACTTTGTTGGGTAAGATCAGAGAAGCCCAGAAGACGGACAAGGAGATTGCTGAAATAAAGGAAAGGATGAGTAAAGGAAAGGCTAAAGAATTTCGTGAGGTTGAGCACGACACTTTATGGTTTGAGGATCGTATCTATGTGCCTAATGACCCTGAGATCAGGAAGTTGATTCTTCAGGAGGCTCATGATTCGCCTTACTCGATTCACCCAGGCAACAACAAGATGTATCTGGATTTGAAGGAAAGTTTCTGGTGGATAGGAATGAAGAAGGATATTGTCGAGTATGTAGCAGTATGTGATGTATGTCATAGAGTTAAGGCAGAGCATAAAAAACCAGTATGATTGCTACAGCCGTTGCCAATACTCGAATGGAAGTGGGATAAACTTGTCATGGATTTTATGACTGGATTATCCAGGACTCGTTCAGGCTATGACTCTATTTGGGTTGTAGTTGACCGTTTGACGAAAGTAGCCTATTTCATCCTGGTGAAGGCAACCAGTACGAGTGCTAAGTTGGCAAAGATATACATGACCAGGATCGTATGTCTGCATGGAGTTCCGAGGACCATCGTATTAGATAGAGGAACACAGTTTACTTCAAATTTTGGAATCAATTGCATGAAACTTTGGGTACTAGGCTAGAGTTCAGTACATCCTTTCATCCACAAACAGTGGACAGACCGAGAGAGTCAATCAGATTCTGGAGGACATGTAGAGAGCTTGTGTGCTAGATTATGGATCTAGTTGGGATGACAATTTTCCCTATGCAGAGTTCTCCTATAACAATAGTTATCAGGCCAGTTTGAAGATGGCCCTTTCGAAGCTTTGTACGGAAGAAGGTGCAGGACACCGTTATCGTGGGATGAAGTTGGATATCGACAGTTGTTCGGACTGGACTTAATCAGAGATTCTGAGGAGAAGGTTAAGTTGATTCGAGATAGACTCAAAGTAGCCCAGTCCAGGCAGAAGAGTTATGCAGATATGAATCGCAAGGAGGTAGCCTACGAAGTCGGAGACAGAGCATATCTTCGTGTGTCCCCACTTCGAGGAGTTAAACATTTTGGAGCAAGGGAAAGCTAGCACCATGTTTTGTGGGACCATACCGAGTTTTGGAACGCATGGGAGAAGTTGCATACAAGTTGAAAGTGCCCGAAGGATTGTGAGGAGTTCACGATGGGTTCCGCATTTCCCGGTTGAAGAAGTGCCATGCTGAGATTGCCGACATTCCTCTGAGAGATACCGTGCCATTGGAAGCAATATAGTTGGATAGTGATCTGACCTATGAAGAGAAGCCAATCAAGATTCTCGAGTTTTCTAGCCGAGTTACTCGCAGCAAGGTTATCAAGTTTTGCAAAGTTCAGTGGAGCCACCATACCGAGGAGGAAGCCACGTGGGAGCGAGAAGAAGATCTTTGCAAGGACCACCCAAACCTTTTGCTGACCAACCCGAATCTCGAGGGCGAGATTCATCTTAAGAGGGGTAGGTTTGTAACATCCCAATTTTCAATTTGGATGTTATACATAGATCATCTTATGCATATCATATTTTATTTGCATTTGGTTGAGATCCTAGAAATCTTAAGCAACTCAGGGACCCAAGGAGAGAGTTGGAGGTCTCAGAAATTTTCATATTTGAATTTTTTTTCAAATTTGAAAAGAGGATCAATTTGATTATAATAATTTCTTTCCAATTATTTCAATTCAATGAAAATAAAAGAGAGAAGACAAAATGACTTTTTCAACAAAAGGGAAATATCAGAGAAGAAATTTTAAAATCAAATTATTATTTCATTTGCAGTTTTATTTGAATTAGAGAAAAACATGCATTTTGAAAAAAATTGCATTTAGTCCTGAAAAATGTTCATCTTGTCCTAAATATTAGGTTTGGACGGTGAAAATTGTTTCTGAAATTTTTAATTTTTTTATATTTTATTAGGATTTTCTTCTGCGTGGAACTTGTTTTAAAAAAAGTTTTCGGACCGAACTGGGCCAAAGGCCCAGCCAGCCCGAGTCGCCACCGCCTTCCCACGCGCCGCGATGCCGTGCCGCCGCCAGACTCCGAGGAGTCCGGGCTCTCCCCACCGCGCGCCGACTCCCTCCCCAAGTCGGACCCCCTTGGGGCCCTTTATAAGCGCAGCCGCCGCCGCCCTCGTCTCCTCATAGCCGCCGCCGCCACCCCTCGCCTTAGTCACGGCCGCTCCACCACCGCCCGCGTTGTGCCGCCGCGAGCCACCGCCGCCCCGTGCCTCGCGCCGCCGCTGCCGCACGCAGCTGCTGATGCCGCCGTTGCCCCGTGCCGCCACTGCCGCCGTCGCCTCGCCCGTCTCACCGGATCCCGCCGCCGCCGACGTCGACCCCGCCCTTGACCTCACCGCCCGATTTGGACCGGTATAAAACCATTCATTTTTTTTCGGTTTTCTTGGTTTAGTCGGTTTATTAGGTTAGATCAGTTTTCGTTTTTATTTTTAGTTAGTTAGTGAACGTTCACCAGTTAGATTCGTTTTAACGAACAAATTCTTTTGTTACGATCTGTTAGCAAACGTTCGTTCAGTAGATTTTTTTTAGTATTATTTTCGGCCAAGGACCTATCCATGAATAGTTTTATCGTGATTTAGCCCCTCATCTTAAAACTACCGTAACTTTTAGCTTGTTTATCCAAATTAGATGAAACCAATGCCTAAATCTTCGCAACAATCTCTTATTTCCAGTTAACCAACTTGAACATGATTTTGAAAATTTAAAATTCGAGTTTAGTTCAGATTAGTAATCGATCTTGTTTTGTTCGTATCTTGAGTTTCATAACTCCATTTGAGTAGTTTCCTTTTGCAAATCATAGCTAATCACATGTACCTACTATTAAGACCTAATGCACATGAAAATAATGCTGTTAGGTTTTGCTTTCTGTTTAGTTTAGCAGTTTTCTTGTTTCGAGTTTTATTTGGATCTTTTCACGTTTTCTCTTTGTTTCGTTTGAGTGATTGCTTATGTATGCTACTGTTTGTCTACGCTAGATTATCCGAAGTGCGAAGCTTGTTACTACGAATCTCTAGTAATTGCAAATCATCGGCAAGGCAAGTTACACTTTGATCATACTCTTCTATACCCCTTTTTACTATGCATTAGTCATGCCCCTCAAATATTTGCATGAGTAGGATTGGGAACATGTGGCTTGATTGTAGTACTTGAGGTAGGAACCTAATACCTTTTGATCACCCCGGGAATATACGTTATGTTCTATTATTGCTTAGCCATGCTTGTAGATGGGGATTGGATCGTGATTCACATGGAAGTTATGAGAGTTATTAATTTTGGATAACATTAAGGTGACAACTTTAATACACATCTGGGTGGATTGGTTGGGGCACCTGGAGAATCCAGTGTTTGTCCATTTGAGAAATCCCGGAGTACCCGTGTGATTTTTCCTTGGTTCGCCATCCAGACTCAAAGGGATCATATTATATTTCATGCCTAGAAACTTCCGTGTGCATCCACAAGCCATTATGGGCTCTGGCATAGTTGAGTAAGTTGTATGAGCTCGCGAAGAAGTGGACTATCAGATGTAGGGGAAAGTAGGTGAACCGGTCTGCCCGGAGTAGAGAGTTAATGCTTCAGAAAGATTATGTCTCGATCTTTCGATCATGGATGCGGTCGAGTCTTGTGGGGAAAAGTGCACAACCTCTGCAGAGTGTATAAACTAATCATGGTTAGCCGTGCCCCCGGTTATGGACATCTTGAGTATCTGGAAATTGGATATTATTGTTGATCTCATCACTCTTTAATTAAATTGAATTGGGTTTAATGATGAGATTTGTGTCATTGGGAGTTGAGTTGGAGGAACCTTCTCAATTATTGGAACAACTTGGGAGTAGTTTAAATAAATTTATTCCTTTGTTGTAGGGAAAAACTAGCTTTATGCAAAATTATAAACTTAGAGCCTCCACCATCCAAATATTGCATGTAGACATAGTTCTTGCATTTATTACTTTACAGTGTAACTTTGCTAGTATATTCAATGTGCTGACCTACACGGCTGCAACGTCTCATGTGGCAGACTACTCAGACGACGAATAAGGTGTGATAGGTCGTTGTCGTGCACTCAGCTATGTCGTTGGAGTTGATGGACTCATTTACCTTCGAAGCTTCTGTAGTTATTTAGTTTAGATGGCCTTCAGCCATATTATTTTTGTAATCATATTCTTTATGAGGAATCAATGTAATAAGTGTGTGATTGAACTCTGTTATAATTCCTCGAGTACTGTGTGTGTCAGCATTACCAATCCAGGGATGACACTTAAGCACAGAGACTTCAGTCCCTTGGATCATGGTCGCTACAGTAGTAGCTAGCGTCGAGTTGAATGAAAAACATTAAATAAAAATGCAACCCTAAATGTAAAAGAATTGAAGGGTAAACACAAAAATAAAAGGGGGAAACACAATATGAAAACCCCTAAACCCTTCCTTTAAAAAAAACTTCAGCGCCTGGTAGCTGCTGACGGGTAGCTGCCTTTTAGTCCCGGTCGGTGTTACCAACCGGAACTAAAGGTTCTCCTGGCTGGGCGCCCCACAGTGGTCACATGGAGCTCCTTTAGTCCCGGTTCATAAGCCAACCCGGACTAAAAGTAATGGACAATAGTCCCGATCGTTTTGTCCTGGTTGCAGAATCGGGACTAAAGGTCCTTTAAAACTAGGACTGATGCCATGTTTTCTACTAGTGTAAGCTTTTCATTTATAGTAATCGTCCAGCGCAACACCTGCAGCGACCTGGTCTGAAACACGCTATTCCCGATAATTAACTGATGGGTGTACCTACGGAATGTTGGAAGGGACGACGGGGTCTATGCACGATCCTACAAACACGGTGTTGCCCAAGACCTGCGTTGAATACTAACTACACATATTGGCGTAGCTAGCCATCAATTATTATTATTTTTGGCAAACTCTAAATAGAAAAGGAGATTACAAAAGTAGATTGATAATGAAGATATTCGTATCAACCCAAGAGTTTGATAGTTTACCTGATCGATCGATCAGATATAGCAGCTGAGCTAGTAACTCGGCGGCGGCGGCTTTATGGAAGCTACAGAATCAATGGAAACCTCCCATCGTACTTTCTCCATCCGGAAATATTTGTCATCAAAATGAATAAAAGGAGATGTATATTAGTTCTAGATACATTCCTTTTTATCAATTTTGATGACAAGTATTTTCGGACGGAGAAAATATATAGAAGTGGTACACAGGGGATCCATGCATAACGATCTGCATGCCTTCCTCGGTAAGTCTTGTTTTCTTTCTGTTTTGCGATGACTCCATAAGTCTTGTTGACTGACTCACACCCTTTGCAATGAAAGCAAATTAATTATAGTTTAACCTAACGTACTGGCATATATAAGAACAAATAATACATTGTGAATGCATGTGTGACCGGCATACATATGTGAATGTGTGCTATCAATCAGAACGCGTACACCATGACATAATGACCAACGAGGATTTATATTCTTGTCAATATATAAGGGTCACCACATTTTCTCAAATCGAAACATATCCTAAGCCCGAAGCCCCAAGTTCATTAGCACGAAACTACCGGCCAAAGTTCACGCGACATCAGACTTAATATGGAGAGGCACTGCACATGCCGATGATCCACAGGGAGGTTTTGCTGATGAGTTACCATTTGACCATATATATATAATATACAAGCATAACCAAAACCGTGCTAACCAACGGATGGCCGGTTACGTTAGGGCATGTACATTGGTTCAGTCGGCCACCGTCTATAGGATGCGTCCATGTCAGCTATAGACTATAGTTTAGGCAACACGCACAACAGGGTGGACTGGTAGGCCGGCGGTAACTCTCCGACGGTTTGTAAATCATGGTGATCAACTCAGATCATATCTCTGTGGTCAACCGTGTATTTCCATATATAAGACGAAGGAAAAGCTGATTTCCTGGAACACGAGATCCATCCAGCCCACCCACGATACTCGATAGAGTCATACAACGGGAAACAACTCGTCTATAGGCAGCGAGTTCTACGCCAACCGATCGTCGTTATTTCTACAGACGGACCCCGGTCCTTTTTCCTATTCTCTCTCCCCACGTCATTTTCTTCCTTACGTGGCTGGTGTTATAGACGGTTGACTGTACATCATTGTACATGCCTTATGCTAGCAGTAGATTTCATGAGTAGTTTCCTCCTGCTGTGACTAATCTTCCCGTGCTAGGTTCAGACAAGGAAAAAGACGTGCAAGTCAGCCACGACTAAGCTTTTCAGTATATAATACAATCCTCCAACGCAGCACCTCCCTTCGTCCATGAATAAGGATACATCTAGGTTTTGTCCTAAGTCAAAGTTTTAAAATTTTGATCAACTTTATAGGAAAGAATAGCAGCATTTATGGCACTAAATTAGTATCGCTAGATTCGTTTTGAAATGTACTTTCATAATTTATCAATTAGATGTCATACATGCTACTATTTCTTTTTATAAAGTTTGTCAAAATTTTAAAACTTTGACTTAGAACAAAACCTAGATGTACACATATTCGTGGACGGAGGGAGTATATATATAGAACCTGTGGGTCCATGCATAACGATCTGCATGCCTTCCTCCATAAGTCTTGTTTTCTTTCTATTTTGCGTTGACTCCATAAGCCTTGTTGACGACTCACACCCTCTAACAATGAAAGCAAATTAATTATAGTTTAACCTAACGTACTGGCATATATAAGAACAAATGATACTTCCTCCATTTTTAATTAGTCCACATATTAGCTTTGGTCAAAGTCAAGCTTTGTAAACGTTGACCAAGTTTATAAACAAAAATATTAAAATATATAATAAAAAATCAATACAATTAGATTAATTATTGAATCACCCGCAAAAAAAAGATTAATTATTGAATGTACTTCAACATTATATATATTTGTTCTGGTAAATATTTATATAATTTTTCATAAACTTAGTCAAACTTTACAAAGTTTGACTTCAGTCAACTCTAATATGCAAAGTAAATAAAAACGGAGGGAATACATTGTGAACTCATGTGTGGCCAGGCATACATATGTGAATGTGTGCTATCAACGAGAACGCGTACACCGTGACATAGTGACCAACAAGGATGCATATTCTTCTGCTGTCAATATATAAGATGGTTGCATGCATCATTATGATGCAAAGACCGGGGGTACGCCTTCATTTCTAAAAAAAAAAGAAAAATATTCTTCTGTTGTCAATATATAAGAGTCACCACATTTTCTTAAATGGAAGTATATCCTAGCCCGCCCCGAAGCCCCAAGATCATTAGGACAAAAATACCGGCCAAAGTTCAAGCGACATCAAACTTAATATGGAGGGGCACTGCACATGTAGGTTGCCGATGATCCACAGGGAGGTTTTGCTGATCCGCACCAAAACACGTGTTGATCTTGTGCACATAAGCACGCGTCAAGGACTACCAGACTGCAGCAACGTTTTTTCCCGTGTCGAACCCAACTGCAGCACCGTTGGTGCAGTGCGTAGTTGCTCGTTTGTTCATCGGTTTGGTGGTTCCACGCAAAATGCTTCGGATGGAAACTTCGTGAAACCTAGTTGCTTTGACTTTTTCTCTATCTGTATAAAGGGGAAATTATACTTGGACCTCGTGATTGTTAATGCAAATTACTACTCCCTTGGTTCCAAATTACTCGCCCCTGAAATGGATATATCTAGAACTAAAATACATCTAGATACATTCGTACGTGCGACAAGTAATTCGAAACGGAAGGAGTAGTTTATTAGGCATGCATTGATGCACTGAGTCATTTTTCTTTGGACCAACCTCGCATCGGGCAATTTTACACAAGAAGCTCTTCGGTAGAGAAGAATTGTCTTAACATTCATATCAACTCGGTAGCGTGGACCCGGGTGGGATGTGTGTTGAAGATGATGGTAATATTGTGGCCTTTCGTGACGGACGAAATTGAATTTGATTTGGAAAGAAACAAAAACTAATAGTACACCCAGCCCGGATGGCTTTCTGATACAGTACATCCTATGTAGAGTTTGTGCAGATTAAAGCTTTTGTGAAAAAGATCATAGATCAATTGTTACACGGGCGACCAGCCTATCCATGTATTCAGGCGGCCCTCTTCCCGAGCGTCATCTCCTCGCCGCCGTGGTCTTGTTGCCTGCGCGGCCGACGGTGGCGAAGGGGCCAATGTATGACCCCTTTGATGAATTACCGTATGACCATAATATACAAGCATAATTAAAACCGTACTAACCAACGGATGGCCGGTTACGTTATGCTAGCAGTAGCTTTCATGAGTAGTTTCCTCCTGTGACTAATCTTCCCGTACTAGGTTCAGACAAGGAAAAGACGTGCAAGTCAGCCACGACTAAGCTTTTCACTATAATAATTCTCCAACGCAGCACCTGCAGCGACCTCGTTCCAGTCCGTTGAAACCTGAGACACGCTATTCCTGATTAACTACTGGATGTACCTAAGGAATGTAGGAGGCGACGACGGGGTCTGTGCACGATCCTAAAACACTGTTGCCCAAGACCTGCATACTAACTAGACATCGGTCTAGCTTGCCATCAATTATTAATTTTTTTGTGAACTCTAATTAATTAGAAGAGGAGATTAAAAAACATATATAGCGATAGCATTCTGAATAGCTGCAATAAAGATTACATAACTCAAATTCACAAGATATATTCTGCAAGATTACATATCATCAGAATATTTATTCATTACACACATCTACACTTACATATAATAATGTGTTCACAGTATTCGACGTGGAAGAAGAAATGGGAAATGGACTGTAGCGATCACAAATACACAATGCAGGCGGGGACTATATATCGTACAAATAGTAGGATGTTACGTACGTACATATATCACCATGCAGCCCGTCACCAACAAGTTGTACGTACGTGCGTAGGATGAGCAAGGATGGAGCTGCTAGCGACCTTTTTTCAACAATTTGATGACGTTGGAGCCCAGATCGATCACTGCAGGAACTAACGCCACCGGATTTCCAGTGAGCACCCCGAGGACGATGCTCGCCAGGGCCTTAGCGATCTCGAAGAAGGGGTCGAAGTTCCTCCCGGCCTTCCCCGGCCCGTACTTCTGCAACGCAGTCTTCTTGCCCACCCTGCCATTACCGCCGACGTCAGAGTGAGACTCGGTACTGCTTGAGCTCGGCAGAAGAAGATCCTCTCTCGCGCAGGCGACATGCAGGTAAATTTTCTCGGAGGTGCAGCAGTAGAACCAGTAGTCCCGGATGCCGCCTCCTTTCTTGCACTTGGTGCAGCAGTTAGACCCCTTCTCGTGGAGCTCGAACCAGAGGCTGAGCTCATCACTCAGCTTCATTTCGATCTCCATAGGCAGCATCGCGCAGCACGGGTGGAGGTAATGGCCCGTCCTTTCGCAGTGGTAGTGGGTGCCCTGCGTGTGGGTGCCGCAGGCGCTGCATCGCTGCTTGGAAGAGGGGGCCTCGAGGCGGAGCACGAACCTGCTCTCGGGCAGCAGCGGGTGCACCAGCATGGTCCCTTCTTGGAAGTTGCAGGCCTGGTGGAGGTCGAAGTCGCAGGGCTTGCACGTGTCCCTGTCGCACCCCGTGACTTCCTCCAGGCAGCCGTTGCACTTGAAGTTGGCCTGGCCCGTCGGCTCCCGGGTCAGCTGGTGCCCCAGGTTGGAGTGGTCGCGGCGGGAGATCTCCTTCGACGGAGGAAGAGGCTGACCAGGCGTGGGGAGACGAGTCATGGCTCTGCACCTTCTCTCAGAGATCTATGGGTCAGCTCGATGATCAGTACTCTCTGATACGTAGACAAAGATTAGTTTCGTCTATGAGATTCCATTAATTATCAAGAATTCAAGATAGATACGGAACAAACATACGAGATGTAATATTATCTAGACGCAGAAAAGTTGAATATTACTAACTCATAAAATGATACAACCAAACAAAAATCAGCGGTGATAGATAGATCATTGTGAGACTCGTATATCAACCAAAGAGTTTGATCGTCAGTTCACCTGATACCGATCGATCAGATAGCTAGAGCAACTAGCTAGTAACTCGTCGCCAGCTCTGTATAAGAATACTGCAGAATCAATGAAAGCCTAGGGGTAGATATATATAGATCCGCTAGAGGGGACCCGTGTTTTTTTCTTTTTTTCTTTTGCGACGAATCCTTAAATCTTGTTGACCATCACCATCATGTAATGCAAGTAGTGAACTAGGATTTCGAGAAAAACCGAGATAAATAAGTTTCTCTATCAGACACTATATAATACTATGTCTTTCCGCAGGTAGCTTAGTGAACTACCCCCGTAGAAAAACGGGTACACGGTATTGCCATCGGTATGCAAATGCTTACCACCCTTCCCGAGTGGTGAGAAAAACAAGCACCTACCGTAGACGACCGTAGGAAACTACCGGCGACCGTTTAGTCTACGACGTAAGTCAAGACTTTTAAGATCGATCGATCGAGGCATACCCCCTCCCCCCCTCCCCCCGCGCCGCCACCCGCGAGGGGGCCGGGCGGGGCGCCTAGATCCCTCCGCCGCCGGTCTCCCCCTCCCTCCTCCCTCGCCGCCGCCAGGGGGCGCGGCCGGGCTTGGCCTGACCGGCGCCGGCGGCGGCGGGGCCCTGCTCTTCCTCCTCCGCGCGTTGGGGGCGACGCGGGTCCCTCCTTCGCGGGCGGGCGCGGT
>NC_041383.1:730352852-730402111 GCF_002162155.2 Triticum dicoccoides
GGGCGGCGTGGGCGGCGGCTGGGGTCCGGCTTCGGGCTGCTGGCGGCTGCGGTGGTTCCTCTCCGTCGTGGGCGTGCGGCGGTGGTGCGGCTCGGCCGGTGGCGGTCCGGCGACCTGGTGATGGTGGCCGGCGGTGCGCGTGGTGGTGGTGCCTCCCTTGGCGGCTTTCGGTGTGGGGAGGAAGGGAACGGCTTGGACAGGGGCGGCGGAGCCGACGGCGTGCCGGCTGCAGTGCGAAGGCGGGAACTTTACGGGTCTGCGTTCCCCGCCGGGCCTGGTGTGTTCCTGCCATTGCGTCCGGTCAGCTACCGTCTTCGGCGGTGGAGGTGGGGCCCTCCCGCGTGCCGACGGTGCTGCTGCCTTGTCCCGGCTCCTCTTCTTCATCGTGCCGACCATGCTTCACGGTGCCGTGGTGAGACAGCGTTGAACGCTTCGTGTCCGGGTGGCGCAGGGTGAGGGTCTGTTTGGCGGCGAGCTTCGGGGTGCCTGAGTTGGAGGTTGGGATCGGGAGAAATCTCTGTTGGCTTGGCCGACATCGACGCGGTGGCGCTTGTGGATGCCGCCAGACCTTCCTGGAGGGCGTCGGAGCTACCCTTCCTCTCTCCTCACCGTGTACCGGGGGAAACCCTTGGCAGCAGCGTCGTCTTCGTCGCGTCCCTTCTTGGAGATGTTGATTGGTACCGGTGCTTCGGAGGCTCGGGGTCTGGTGGGAGATCTCCGGTGGGTGCAGCGGCCACGAGGCTTCTCCGTTTCTTTGTCGATCCGCCGTTGTCGGCGTTTATTTCTCTTGTATTTTCTCTTTCTTTTCTTTTGGGCGTGACTGTGCTGCTTCCATCCCAGCACCTATCGTTGGATGTTTTGGTTGGTTGCTTTGTATACAAAGCGGGAGGAAACCTTTTTTCGGAGGCACTACACTACACAGGTTGCTTGCTAGGTCGCCCCTCATCCTTAGAGAGGTTTTCTTATCCGCGTACGTAAAATTCAAAACGCGTGTCTTGTGCATATCCACCCGTCGATGACAAACAGTTTCCAGTACACGTTTGCGATTATAATGACATTGTGATTGAGTAACACAAGAGTTTTTGGTGAATTGTATGTAACATTATTGTGCATGTTGTCCCTTGTAATTAGGATCACACGATGGCCATGGCCTGCGTGCCACAGATGTAGGGCGATCGGTTCTCCCTCTGTATAAATAGCATGTACTCTGACAATGTGAATACAGATTCAGTTTTATCCTTCCAACTTGTTATCAGTTACCAGGCCTCTTCCCCATGGACGTCCGTGGCACTCCCTCCTCCGGCACCTCCAGCTCCGCCACCTCGCCGAGCTCACTGTTGTCCTCCACGGCGCTCGCGGCAGACACCGCCGCGACCTCCTCTCCGGCCACTGCTCCCCTCTCCTTCTCCGGCACCTCAGGCCCCTCTGCATCCCAGTTTGCCCCGTTGTTCGCCTCCTCCCACCCGGCGCCGCCGGCACCCGCGCCCCGCACCTCAATCTTCAACGACCACATTACAAACCACATCAAATTCCTCCTCAATCCCGCTGAGCACAACTACCACAAGTGGAAATCGTTCTTCTTCATGGTCCTTCTTCACTACGGAGTCACCTTCCTCATCGAGCACCCGCCGCCTCCTAATGCCGACGCCCACTACATTGAGCTTGATGCCCATGTCGCGCTCTGGATCTACGCGACTCTCGCGGATCCCCTCATCGACCATGTCGTCGGTGCGACCTCCACCTATGCCCTCTGGACCAAGATCCAATCCTTCTTCCTTGCCAATCGGGCCGCCCGCTTCATGATGTTAAACTGTCAGTATCGGAACCTCAAACAAGGTGACCTCTCTGTCACCGAATATGCTCGCCGCATCAAGCTCCTCACCGACGGACTCGCCGACATCGATCACGCCGTCACCGAGGTGGACCACTCTACTCAGTTTCTGCATGGCCTCGACAAACGCCTTGAGACCATCCCTGTTGTCGTCGGTGATAAGGTGTCGGACATGTCCTTCGACGAGATCCTCTCCCGCGTCGTCCTCGCCGAAGACTCCCAGGCGCAGCGCGCTGCCGAAGAGAGCGCTTCGGCGTTTGCTCTCCCTGGTGGCGGCTCCTCTGCCGGCGGCGGCTCGTCCGCTGGCGCCTCTGGATCAGCTGGGCACTTTCCTGGCGATCGCGGCGAGCGCACCCCTGATCGCGGTGACCGCTCCTCCGCGCCGCATCCTCCGCAGCACACCCGTGGTCGTGATGACCGCGGCCGTGGCCGTGGACGTGGGCGCTCCGACTCAGGCGGTCGCGGTGGTTCGTCCCAGGCTCCACTCCCGCCCTTCACGGGGTACTTCGCGCCCTACGGCATGGCGCTGCCGGCCCCGCGCTCCAGCTGGGTGCCCCCCAACTCCGCGGGGGTTCTTGGCCCTCGTCCCGGCGCGCATGCTCATGCTTATCAGATGTACCAGCCGGCGCCCTCGATGCCGTCCCCGTACTACCCCGTGCCACCACCCTCTTGGGAGCATCTCACCATGTTGAACGCCGCCTACAGCAACGGCGGCATCCCCTCCACTCCCTCGTCCGAGTGGTTCTTGGACAGCGGCGCCTCCTCTCACGTCACCAGCACCCAAGGTACCTTAACCTCGTATAGTTCTTCCTTAAAGCACTTACCTTCTAGTATACTTGTCGGCAATGGTCACCGTCTCCCTGTCACGGCTACCGGATCAGTCTCTCTTCCTCCCAATGATTTTCGTCTCACAGATGTTCTTGTCTCCCCCAATGTCGTAACTAGCCTCATTTCGGTTCGCAAATTTACTCGTGATAACTATTGTTCTGTTGAGTTTTACCCCTGTGGTTTTCTTGGGGGAGACAAGAACATCTGTGATAACTCTTGTTCTGTTGAGTTTTACCCCTGTGGTTTTCTTGTGAAGGATCTTCACACACGGAGGGTTCTCATGATCTCCATTAGCAATGGCGACCTCTAGCCATTCACCGGCAATAAAGCTTCTTTGGCGTCCGCGCTCATCGCCACGGCCTCCTCGGATATTTGGAATCGCCGCCTCGGCCACCCCGGCGCTCACTCCCTTTCGGTTTTAGCTCGTGATCTTCTGCCCGATTGTAATAAAGCCATACACTCTCCCTGCAGTGCATGCCATCTTGGCCGCCAGCCTTGCCTACCATTTTCTTCTTCTTTTAGCAGAACATTTGCACCCTTTGATCTCATACATTGTGACTTGTGGACATCACCTATTGTAAGCTTCTCTGGATATCAATACTATCTTGTTGTGTTAGATGATTTCACCCACTACTTGTGATCATTTCCGTTGCACCACAAATCCGACACCTCCACCGTCCTGCAACGTTTCTTCACGTTTGTCCACACTCAATACAATGTAGTTATCAAGGCTATGCAATGTGACAACGACGGCGAGTTTATCAACTCATCCCTACGTACCTTCTTCTCCTCTAACGGCATTGCGTACCGTTTTTCTTGCCCACACACATCACCCCAAAATAGCAAGGCTGAACGCCTCATCCGTACCACCAATGATATAGTACACACCCTCTTGTTCCAAACTCATCTCATGCCCCCATTTTGGGTTGAGGCCCTACACACCGCGACCTACTTACTCAACAGACGACCCTCCCATTCCATTGGCCACAACACACCATACTTTCTCCTCCATGGCGTTCACCCATCATACGACCATCTCCGCGTGTTTGGTTGTCTATGCTATCCCAACACATCTGCCACAATGGACCATAAACTCTCCCCTCGCTCCATCCGCTGCGTCTTCCTCAGCTACCCCCTCGAGCACAAGGGCTATCGCTGCTTCGACCTAGAATCGCGTCGTGTTATTGTGTCCCGTCATGTTTTTTTATGAGCACTCCTTTCTCTACACGCCGCCGCAATCCTGCACATCCACAGAAAATCCCACACACCGGATCCCACCTACCAGCCATGCACTCCCCTCCGCCAATCCAGCAACCTCGTACCAACCTCCCTCGGATCACGATCCCCCGGGCCCCACCTCCACATGCAGTCCCCCGCCTCGCGCCTCGCCCGCCGCGCCTCGCGACTCGCCCACCCCATCCCGCTCTGCCACGCCGCCCAACAGCCCTGCCGGCTCGCCCGGGTCCACCCGCACTACCCCGACCGCGTCTCCTGCCCACCAGTCGCCGCGCGCCGATCCCACCGCGTCTGCCACCGCATCCACCCCAGATCTCGTGCCCAGCCAGTCGGTCCCCTCTTCTCCCGGCCCCACCGAATCCCCTCCGGGATCTCCACCCCATGCATGCCTACACTACGTCTCCCCCACCATGCCGTACCAATTCCGCCACCACAAAATGCGCATAAAATGTCCACTCGCTCCAAAGCCGGTTTCTGCATGACTCGTCGCCTCTTTCTTGCAGATGCATCTACTATCTCACCCATCCCACCAACCTACAAGTCAGCCCTCAAAGACCCAAATTGGCGACATGCTATGCTAGAGGAATATAATGCTTTAATGGCGAACTCTACTTGGTCTTTGGTGCCTAAGCCTGCAGGTGTCAACGTGGTTACAGGGAAGTGCATTTTCAGGCACAAGTTCGACACGGATGGCTCCTTGGCACGCTGTAAGGCACGTTGGGTCGTGCGTGGGTTCACTCAAAGGGAAGGTGTGGACTATGGTGAAACGTTCAGTCCCGTCGTCAAACCTGCCACCATCCGTGTGGTTCTCAGTCTCGCCACCTCACGTTCTTGGCCCATTCATCAGTTGGATGTCAAGAATGCGTTTCTCCACGGTGACCTTCATGAGACCGTGTACTACTCTCAACCATCGGGCTTTGTGGATTCCTCTCATCCGGATCATGTCTGTCGCCTCCACAAGTCTCTTTATGGTCTCAAGCAAGCACCACGTACATGGTTTCTCCGTTTTCAGGCGTTTCTCCTCTCTATTGGTTTTCGTGGGTCCAAGAGTGACACCTCCCTCTTCATACTCCACCGTGGGCCATCTCTTGCTTATTCGCTTGTTTATGTCGATGACATCATCGTCACAGCCAACTCCACTCACACACTTCACCACATTATTTCTTCCCTCAAGTCTGCCTTCTCCATGACTGACTTAGGGCCTCTACATCATTTCCTCGGGATCAATGTCACTCCGAATCGCTCCGGCATTTTCCTCTCCCAGCAATAGTACACGTTAGAGATCCTAGACCGCACTGACATGCTACACTTCAAACCCGTTTCCACCCCAGTCGACACCAGCTCTAAGCTGTCTCTTGGCACGGGTCATATCTTGTCTAATCCCACATACTATCGCAGCCTTGTCGGTGCTTTACAGTATCTCATCTTAACTCGACCGGACATCTCCTATGCCGTTCAACAGGTGTGCTTGTTCATGCATGAGCCTCGTGACACCCACATGCAGCTCATCAAGCGGATTCTACGGTACCTCCAAGGTACATCTCATTATGGGCTTTAGTTCTACAAGTCCGCATCCACCGATCTCATCGCTTATACGGACGCGGATTGGGCAGGGTGCCCCGACACCCGCAAATCCACGTCTGGCTTCTGCGTGTTCCTCGGCTCCAACCTCGTCTATTGGTCCTCCAAACGCCAAGCGACCGTGTCCCGTTCCAGTGCCGAAGCCGAGTACCGCGGTGTTGCTAACTGTGTTGCAGAGTCATCCTGGCTACAACAACTCCTTCATGAACTCCAGTGTCCACCGCATCGAGCCACCGTTGTCTATTGTGATAACATAAGCGCATCCTATCTTGCATCCAATCCGGTTCAACATCAATGCACCAAGCACATTGAGATTGATCTTCATTTTGTGCGTGATCGAGTAGCTTTGGGCGAAGCTCGTGTGCTGCATGTACCATCTACCTCTCAGTTCGCGGATGTGTTCACAAAAGGCCTACCATCACCGGTGTTCCATGAGTTTCGATCCAGCCTCAACGTCCATGCAAATGGAGTTCCGGCTGAGGGGGGGTGTTGAATTGTATGTAACATTATTGTGCATGTAGTCCCTTGTAATTAGGATCACACGATGCCCATGGCCTGCGTGCCACAGATGTAGGGCGATCAGTTCTCCCTCTGTATAAATAGCATGTACTCTGACAATGTGAATACAGATTTAGTTTTATCCTTCCAACTGTTTTCACCCGCAAAAAGAAGAAATGCATGTTTAGCCAGACCTGCACTCCCATGTACACTATAGACACTGTACTTAATGCGAACTGCGCCTAGCTCGGATGATTAGGTTCTTTATGGTGGAACCAACCCATCAGGATTTAAGTTATAGACTTGGTGCTGGTGCTCGCATTTTCTTGGATTTATTTTAGACTTTTTGGCGATGTTCGTTCAGTGGGAGGAGATGTTCCGGTTAAGTACGAAGACACTTGTGGTGACTTAGTCAATCTCAAGATGATTCACCGGCTTAGTCTTAAGATGTGCATCGGGGTAGGGTGTGTGTGCGTGCATTCATAAGGGCGAGTGTATGTGCGCATGTATGAGCCTCTGTGGAGTAGACAACTCAAATGTGATGGAAACCTAACCGCCCGAGCCACCCACCCTTCCTCTCCCACCCTCCCCTCCGCCACCCGAGGACGTTTTTGGTCGTCGCGTGGCCTCCAGTGAAGGAAGTGGCGAGGCTCTGCTGCCCTGCTTCGTCGTAGGGAGCTTTGGGCGCTAGGACGGCGACCTTAGATCTGGCGGGTGGCGTCGACCTCGCCGATAAGTGGCACTGCAGGTGTTGGTCGTCCTGCCGGTCTTGTGGGCGGCGGAGGTGTTCTGCTTCTAGGATCTCCAGACTCCTTCCCCTATGTGGCTTTCCTTCTTCACCGATTTGGATCCAGCCCTTTTGGCCTGCCAGATCGGGGCTCCAGAGGGTGTGGTGGAGGAAGCCTGGAAGGGGGAATCCCTAGTCGACTCTGCATCGACCTCGAAGACAACGGCGGCGCTCCGGCCTCTCTTTTCCCCTCCCGAGGGTGTGTTGAGCTTCCTCTTCCTCCACCTCCTCCCCTCCATTAGTTCTTGGGTGAAAACCTAGACCTTTGGCCAGCCGGGGCGGCGCACCGGCGTCTGATCTTCCTTGGAGGCATCGGCTTGGGGTAGGGTTGGGGTTGCGGTGTGTTGCAGTGTGTGGATTGGCGGCAGCTGCATATGTTGTTCGTGCTTGCCGGTCGGTTACCGACATCCTCGTGCTGGATGTAGGAGAGATAGTGGTCTCCCGTCCGGCAATGGCACTATCGGGTCTTGGCGGACCCAATGGTTTCTTTGTGCAAGCATGATCCTCTTCTCCATTGCTTGTTGGTGTGCCACGGACTCCTCTGTTCCCGTTGCACCAGCGGGTCTTGGCAGAGCCAATGGTTTCTCACTACAGGCATGATCCTCCTCTCCATTGCTTGTTGGTGTGCCACAGGCTCCTTTGTTCCGGTTGTTCTGGTCCGCACACTATTAAAAAAGAGCCTATACACAGAATTTTAGCAGTAGCGCGTGTTAAAAAAGGGTGCTACTGCTAGATAGCAATAGCGCGCGCGAGAAAACCGTGCTGCAGATACACATATAGCAGTAGCGCGTCCAGCCGTGAAAGCGCTACTACAAAAATTCCCACCGCTACGCCGATCGGCTACACATAGTAGTAGCGCTCTTTTATAAACAGCGCTATCGCTAACTTTGTTGTAGCATCGCGTTTATGTGTAAGGCGCTACTGCTAACGAAAATAAAATAAAATGAAAAACAAGTAAAAAAGTAAATGAAAATGAAAGAAATAGAAAAAGGAGAAAGGAAAAAAAATATAAAGAAAAATAAATGAAAAAGGGGAAAAGGGAGAAATGAATAGCAGTAGCGAGTTTCACGAAACGCGCTGTAGCTAACTTAGCTATAGTGTGTTTTCGAAAACACGCTACCGTTAAGTTTTCACTTAAACAGCCCCCCCCTTCCCGGCCACCACTTCTTCCCCAAATCCCTCGCCCTCGCCGCCGTCTCCCCAATTCGTCGTTGCCCCACTTCGCCGCCGTCTCCTGCCGGCGTGGACACCCGCAACCTCATCGTCTCCCCTCGAGGCCGCCGTCATCCTCACCGCCGCCCCCCGAGGCCGCCCTCAGCCTCACCGCCGCCGCCCAAGGCCGCCCTCGACCACACCGTCGCCGCCTACCACTTCACCGCCGCCCGAGCCCACCCAGGACCGCCGTTGCCCGTGCCCGAGCCCGCCCTCTCCGCCCCTGCCTCCGTCGCCGAGCACCTCCCCGCCACCGTCTCTCCCCTCTCTGTAACACTAGTAGAAAAAGGACCTTATATGAGACACATTAGTCCCGGTTCGATTTTGGCACGGTACTAATGGTACCATTAGTACCGGTTCGAACGGCTATGCATTAGTGCCAGTTCGTGTTGAACCTTTAGTACCGGTTCGTGCCACGAACCGGTATTAAAGGGGTGGTGGCAGGCTGGCGTCAGGCCGGGGCCCCACGAGGCCCTTTAGTCCCGGTTTGTGGCACAAACCGATACTAAAGGGCCAACCTTTAGTACCGGTTCGTGCCACGAACCGACACTAAAGGGGTCTAACCTATAGTCCCGGTTGGAGACACAAACCGGGACTATATGGCAATTATCAAACTTGGAAAAATCATAACTAAATCATCCTAATTCAGAAAAATACATATAATATACCAAAATTTGCAGAACAAAAAGATTGATCCGCTAAAACACCAAGTTTCTGTTTCGACAATTTTTTAAAATCTCAAAATTCCAAAGGGAAAATAGAGTTTTTGGACGTTTTAGACGTTTTTTAGACGTTTTGTGCCTTTAGTGCTAGGGTTTAGATTTCAGAGTTTAGGGTTAGGTTTTATGGTTTAAACCCTTAGTTTTTACTGTTTAGCATAGAGTTTCCGACGTTTTAAGTCCCGGGTTTAGGGTTTAGGACAATTTTTGAAATGACAAAATTGTAGAAGGAAAAAAAGATATGCTCTAATTTATGTTTTTTAAATTTTTGGTTAAATCTTGTCAAACCGGTCAAACAACTGATTCAAGAAATATAGAGTGTTACTAAATAATTACGCAATAATATTATTGTTACTTATTCAAGAAGTATTAATGTTGCTACATAATTTCAGTTTTTTTAATTTTGGTTAAATCTAGTCAAACTATGGTCAAACTACTTATTCAAGAAGTATTAATGTTGCTACATAATTATTAAAGAATATTAGTGTTACTAAATAATTATTTCAATTTTTTGAATTTTGGTCAAATCTGGTCAAAGTATGGTCAAACTATGGTCAAACTATGGTCAAACTGTGGTCAAACTTATTCAAGAAATATTAGTGTTACTAAATATTTTTTAGAATAATAGTTCCAGACTCAAACAGTGAAACGTGTGACCTAATGCTCAAGCTAAACTGCTGAGGGTTAATAGGATTGACAGCTTACATTTGTCAGGAAAACAACAAGTGCAGACTTGGAAACGAGGGAGAATAGAACCCGAAAGTTAAGCGTACTCAGGCTAGAGTAGTGAGAGGATGGGTGACCATCCGGGAAGTTAGATGATTTGGAATGATGAGGGGTGATTAGAGATTAGATATTAAATTGAGCAGTGGTGACGGGTGATTAGAGATTAGAGGTTAAAATAATTCAAAAATTTGAAAATCGAAAAAAAAATTTAAATATTTTTTACAAAATTTTCAAAAAAAAAAATTCAAAAAAAATTCCCTTTAGTACCGGTTGTTAACACCAACCGGTACTAAAGGTCCCCCATACCACGGCGCGAGCTCACGCCACGTGGAGGGCCTTTAGTGGCGGTTCGTGCCGAACCGGTGCTAAAGGGGGGGGGGGCTTTAGTCTCCACTCTTTAGTGCCGGTGGCAGAACCGGTATTAAAGGCCCTTATGAACCGGTATTAAAGCTCTGTTTTCTATTAGTGTAAGTCCCCCACCCCTCCCCCACTCCTCTATATCTGCATTTTACAGCAAAAATTAGTAGAGCAAAAATTTGTTTATAGCAAAAAAATTAGTTTAGGGCAAAGGATGTTAAGTAGTAGATGTTAGAGCAAAAATTAGTTTAGAGGAAAAAATTGGTTTACAACAAAAGTTAGTTAGGGCAATAGGGTTTAATTAGGGTAGATGCTGCTTGTATAGTATATAGTGATACTAGTAGATGTTAATTAGGTTAGGGCAGTAGTGGTACTAGTAGATGTTAATTAGATGTTTTTCAGTTAGGCAGTAGAGTTTTGCTAGGTTAATTAGGTTAGTAGTGCTGCTAGTAGTAGTGCTACAGTAGGTTAATTAGGTGAAGTTAAATGAATAACCAAAATGAATGAAATTAGTAGTTAACTGAATTTTTTTCCTTTCATCATTATAGAACACTAAAGTTAACTGAATTTTGTTCTATTAGTAGTTAAATGAATTTTCTTCTACATTTTGCTTTTGAATTAGCTTGTGAAATTTGGACATGTGGTTGCTCGTTGTATATTTGGACATGTGTTGCGGTGTCGAAGAGGGATATTTGAACACTATTTCCAGGGAATGAAGCTGAGTGACTTATGTTTTGCCGGAATGTTGATTCATTTCTGTTCCGGCAAATTTCAGGTTCTCGATTTGTCCACTTTTTAGCAAAGGTCGTGCCAAAAAATTTCGTGAATTTCGGCATGACTTGTGCTATAAACTAGGACATATCGAGTGCCCAGGATTTGCCACACCAGGAAGGAGTCAACGTTCCTGCAAAACAATAGGCCTTTTTTATGTCATTATTCATTTTATTAGGTCTAGAATTAATTGACTAGATTTAATCATAGGAAACATGGCTAGCAACAATGAAGGACAGGGTTCTGGTGATTGCAACGACGTCTACCGGGCGGCAGACGAATTTTTGAGCCTTGCCGACGATCAACCGATGTTGTTGCTGGGCCCACCAGTGGTATCGGGGACTGAGACTGACACGCAGACCGGTGCTGAGACTGAGACCGGCGCTGAGACTCAGACCGGCATCAAGACCGGTGCTGAGACTGAGACCAGCACTGCCTCGGGGAGCGGAGCCGGTGTAGAACCGAAAGAAAAGAGGCAACGGCTTCCTATCAAACTCAGGACTACTAGACTAGTAGTCACGGAGGTGGACGACAGCAATTTTGAGCCAAAGGCGCCCGAGGAAGCGCGCAAGTGCTACGACAATCAAATTGGCTGCATCATACGGACAACCGCCACCATCAACAATGAGAAACTACAGAAGAAGGATTATGAAGATCCAGATAAGGACCCGACAATGAAGAAGATAAACAAACACGCCATGATCAAGTTTAGCGACGCGTTGGCCGCCTGGAAAATAAGGGTGAAAGCAAGGATCATCGACAAGGAACCCTACTCCAAGATTGTAAAGGATAATCCGACAATCACGGTAAAGCAGTTTCAAATATTCAACGAGGCTTGCAAGGCCGAAGCTGCCAAAAAAAGTCTAAGTACATGAAGGGGCTTCAAGAGAGGAACATTGGGAGCCACTACCTCGGAAGCCGTGGTTACGGCGGAAAGAGGTACAAATGGGCCAAGGAGGATGCGGAAGCCGCGAGTCTGGGCATCCCAGACCCCTTGGCGGAGTTCACCGTCCCGCAGGAGAGTGACGTCCTCAGGGCCCGGCACCGTTGGGACCTAGTGAAGAAGGTTTACGAGACAAACCCGGTCACGACGGAGTTCATGAGACTATTGGTAATTTTAGTTTCTGATCAATTCGACTGCACACGTTAGTCATCTTTGTAAACGATCCTTGTGCATTTTGCAGAGAGAGCAGCACAGGATTGCGGCCGAAAGCGACTCGCTGTCTGAGGCATTGGCGAGGCCCAAGTGGGACACTCCATTCAACCGGGCATTGAACATATTGAAACGACTCTCGGTGGATACTTGACCATCGTATGGACACGTGCACGGTGTCGGAGACGGCGCCACGTGGAAGAAGTACTAGCGTGAGACCACAGAGGAGAGAAAGGAAAGACGGAGGTTAACTGAAGAAAACATCGACAAGAAGGTTGAGATTGCGGTTGATAAGAAATCATCTCAGACAGTCGCAACAGCGGTAGCTGCCGCAAAACAGGTGGTTGTAGATATATCTACTTCCTTGGTTCTGGCCATTTTCACTTGGACCAAGCAAAATCCAGAAAAAAATGCAGCGGACTTTCCCCTTGCTGATTTCTTGGGGAACAGCTCGATTAGCGTTGCACCAGCACCTGCTCCTGCACCGGCTCCCGCACCTGCTCCCGCACCGGATCCGACACCGGACGTGCTCGGCGGTGCTTCATATTTGGCTGAGCTCGACGCCCTCACGGTATCTGTCACACCGGCCCCTTCAATAAATGTATAATCTCCCGTTTTCGTTGCCTTTCGGATGTCTCACGTGGCAGACTTTTCTTTGCAGGCCGACGAAACCCCGTGCACCATATTGTACACCATCGGTGACCAGAAGGTGGACGTGGGGAAGGCGACGATAATGGAGCCGAAGGAACCATTGTTCCACAACCGACTGATCCCCCCGAACGTCTTCAAGGTTTTCGTGGCCAGTGTCAAACCGGGCCACGAGAATTTGCCTCCTCTGATACTAGTGGGGGATGACGACGAGACCTCACGGTGGCTTGGTGATTGTTGCAATGGGTGGGTCCTGTTGTGGCCAAAGAGTCTGCTTCGTCTGGAGGCGGCCGGGAGCACATCCACGAGCACGCAGCCTCAGCAAGGTATGAACATCAACACCCCACCTACCCAATTAGCGTCGGGTGTTGGGTTGGGTGATAGCGGACGGGGTAAGGAGAAGGCTCCATTAGTCGCTGATGATGTCGCCATGGATGAGGATGAGGATGACGATGGCACTCAACAGTATGTCTATACTGGCGCCTACTCAGGGTTTGAGTGTCATGAGTCGGTGCCTGGATTGCGGTCTCCGGAGGCTGAACTTATTATGGACGACCTTCCGGTAGTAAAGAAGTCTAGGAAGAGAGCGAGGAAAGGCAAAAAAAAGCTGATTCTATGATCCAGCCGCCTCAGCAGCCTTGGCTTCAGGACCGTATAGATATCCCCGATGCAGATAAATGGCATATCCCCGGTTAACCAATCCTACTTGCAACAGTGCTACGTGCCAGATTCGGCGATCTAAGGAGACTTCATGATGATGTGCTGCGGATAGAGAAAGGCCTCATCGCCTCGAAAGATCCAGGATACCCACTCTATGTGGTTAACGTTCCGCGGCAAATGTCGTACGTCGACTACTTCCCCACGGATAAGTTCTTCCTTCGATTCGATTACATATTCGACATGTTTCACGTGAAGAAGCTGGATTTTACGTTTGTCTGCCTTTATGCCTTGCACATGAACTACATCATCGGGGTTGAGCAGATACATCATATCTGTGTCGCTGACCCGTACTACATGCACGAGGGATTCTTGGAGTCTGTGCAAAGCACCGTGAATACACGGGGGATTACATCGTCAGTTTCATGCTCGCCAATAAGGACAAGGAGGCGATTCTCGTGCCTTATCATCTCGTATAAGTCATCTGCGCTGCTATCCTTCCTTCGATTTCAATCATTCATTTGCACGGTGGAGGCTAATTAATTTGAGGTGTACTTATTTTGCGCAGCGGCGGGCGCGCCGTCCTCATCATCCTCTACCCCTGATTCTCCCACGCTCTTTACTTGGACTCGTCGAAGAACATTCACAAAAAGGATTACACCCACATCAAGGATGTTCTCGACAGTGCTATGTTATACTACCAAGCACGGGGTGGAGAGGTCAAGGACAAGAAGAGAAGAGGCGGCAGGCTCGCCTTTAGCCATAAGACCGACTTCTGCTACATCCAGCAACCGAGCGATTCTCTTAATGATGGATTCTATGTCCTACACCACATGCTGGAGTACAGACAGGATCACCAGAACCTTCACATGTCACCTAGATCCGGCGATGCACATATTCTGCAATTGGCAAAGGACATAGGAGATATCGAGGATCATCGACTTCGAGCTGAGTTCTATAACATCCAGCGCGAACTTGCCCAAATCATCATGAAGGAGGTCGTCGGAAAAACAGGGATGTTCTACGGAGAAGGACAAATGTCGCGGGAAGACGTCTGAACATGGGTAGCCTCTCAGCGTCTTGACATGAAGCCTTTCACTAAGCTCAGGGACTATCTCCCTAACATGGATGGATGGCACGACATGGTGGAGTGATTGTCGATATATGACAATGTGTCCATTTAGTTCATACTTTCTGTATGACAAAACTTTGAGTTATGCACGGTGAAACTTTATTTGTGATGTAATTAAACCATCCTCCTCCTCGACTAGCGAAGATCACTCTAGTTAGGGCATTGTGGGTACGATGAACTTTGTTATTTATGCTTATGATATGTTGTTTCTATTTTTGCCAAGTCTCTCTCTTTCTGTTGCTCAACTATATATGTTGCATATCATCGACTCAAGTGACGATGCAGGTGTGCATAGATCATCAATGGCGAAGAAGTGCTACGCTAGGAGTGTATATACGACGAGTGGCCGAAGTGTCAGGCCCAGGTGTACCGGTTTCCGGTTTCCGAGCGACAGGCAGTAGTTAGTTTAGGTTCACGCTAATGCGAGAGAGGGATACGAACTCATGTACTGCATAATTCCGCTCTCACTCAAAGTGATAGCTCTTCTCGCATATATCATTGTTTAGATGGATGACGATGTATTTGCAAGTAATCGAGACTTGTATCGCTATTTTCGAGATGATGACGAGAGACCACTTTGTGTTGGATGATGATTATGATGATGGCATAATTTGATGAGACTAGTTGTATGTATATGCTATGATTACATTTGTATGTGTATGATATGCTAAATATTATTGTATAAAGCCTATTCAAATACAAAATAAATATGCAGAAAAAAAACTAATAAAACTAGTAGTAGTGAGGGGAAAAAGTTAGCAGTAGCGCCTCCTTACCAGTAGCGCTTCCCTGTAAAAAGCGCTGCAGATAATATCAGCAGCGCTCTTCTCTGAAGCGCGCTATAGCTATCCATGTATAGCAGTAGCGTGGGACGACAGGCGCTACTGCTATACGTTAGCTGTAGCGCCTTATCAGTAGCACATCGTCCCGCGCTACCGATAGGCCTAAAACCCTCGCTGCTGCTAGGCTTTTCCCTAGTAGTGGCAGTGTACTCTCTGATGGCATGGACTTGTTTCTCCTTGTGTTGGTGATTTCACTCTTGGGCCTGCTGTTGTAGCTTCGACCTTGTGCGATCTATGTTTGTATTTTTTTCCAGCTTTTCTCTATGCATTTCCTTTGTAATACTTCGCACCTTTTATCATAATCAGTTGATGGCTTCATTAATTTGAAATCGGACTTTATGTCTTTCATCTAAAAAAGTATGAGTGTCTGTACCGTGTTCGAAAAAAAGATGAGGTACGCAATATAGAAAGCTCAAATAATTGTCGATGAGTTACTCAAGTGTTGTTTGTGATCACAATTATATTATTATATTTATCTGTTCATAATTATATTATTATATTTCTCTGTTCATAATTAAGTGTTTATATTCTATGCTATAACTGCTATGATCCTGGAATATGTGATTTCAGTGGAAAGCTTATATGCACGTGTAGAATGATTAACAGTAAAAATAAGATTTCTAGTCTCGCCTCTAAGATTAACTCAAGTGTTGTTTGTGATCACATTTTCCGGATTTTGAGATATCATTAAGTGTAATGATAGTCTCAAAACAACATTGAGAGTATGGCGATAGAAGAACGACCATATTGAATCGACCCAAACTTGTTGTTTTTATGTAGAAATAAAAGTTTTTGGATTTGGATGAAACTTTTTGTAGAATTATTTTGAAATAAATAAACAAAATGCTAAAATCAAGACCCACTGGAGGGGGGACTGGCTTCCCATGAGACACCAGGGCCCGCCACCACCCTCTGGCGCGCCCTGGTGGGTGGTGGGGCCCTCGAGGCCCCGCTGGTCCTAATTCCGACGCTACAAAATCCTATTTTTCTAGAAAATATGAGAGAAAGTTTCATCGCATTTTACGATGCGGAGCCGCGACCACCTCCTATTCTTCATCGGCATGCCAGATCTGGAGCCCGTTCGGGGCTCTAGAGAGGGGGGGATCTTTGGTCTTTGTTATCACCAACTATCTTCCATCACCAATTTCATGATGCTCACCGCACAGAGGAGTGAGTAATTTCTTTATAGGCTCACTGGTCGGTGAGGAGTTGGATGAGATTCATCATGTAATCGAGTTAGTTTGTTAGGGCTTGATCCCTAGTATCCACTATGTTCTGAGATTGATATTGTTATGACTTTGCTATGCCTAATGCTTGTCAATAGGGCCCGAGTGCCATGATTTCAGATCTGAACCGTTTATGTTATCACCATTATATCTATGTTCGTGATTCGATCTTGCACACATATTCACCTATTACGTTATATGATCCGTAAACACCAATGTGACAATAATTTGGATACTTTCCGGTGTTGATCGTAGTTTGAGGAGTTCATGTATCCACTATGTGCTAATGCTTTGTTCCGGTTCTTTATTAAAATTAGTCCTTAATATGCCTTAGTTTTTTGATGGACCTCGCTGCCATGGAAGGGTATGGCGAAAGATGTCATGCAAATCTTTTCCATAAGCACAGATGACTATTTACGAAAATCATGCCTACATCATATTTATGAACTAGAGTTAGTTCTGTGTCGCCCTAGGTTATTACTGATATATGATGAACATTATCCAACATAATCACCAGTCCAATGCCTATAAGTTTTTCACATATTGTTCTTGCTAAGTTACTATTGTTATTGCTACTGTTACAACTGCTACAAAACCATTACTGTTGTTACCATTACCACTGCTATCGTTACTACTACTATCAAACTATCGTATTACTGTGGTACTGATCACTTTGTTACAGATATTTAATCTTCAGGTGGGGTTGAATTGACAACTCAAGTGCTAATACTTACAAATATACTTGGGCTCCCCTTGTGTCAAATCTATAAATTTGGGTTGAATACTCTACCCTCGAAACTGTTGCGATCCCTATACTTGTGGGTTATCACGCCGGCAGGTACGCAACCACTTCGTTGGCGCACCGAGGCGGAGGTGAAAGCATGAGCGTCGTTCAACTCAAGGATGGCACGGCGTGCCCGCCTTGCAAGGTAGCAGGCACGGGAAGTGGCGGCATCCCTCGCGACGGCGGACGTTGGTGAGGTGGAGTCGCATTCTCTCCGGCGCCCCGTATGTTGCACGGCCACCACGGGTGCCGCAACTGCGTCATGGTGGACGTGACCAGCTCCTCTCATGATGGATCCATCATTGATCTCACGTCCAATAGCGACGTGCGAGCAACGGGCTTCGAGGAGAAAGAGTAGGGCATGAGAGATGACGACGCCTTGAGTCCCATGGGCTAGTCCGTGTCACATGTCTTATTCTACCTTACCGATGACCGGAGCGGCACTTCAAGAGGCACAATCGGCCGCTCGACATGGGCAGGGTGGAGCCAAGCTCCGGTTAGATTAGGTTTCACTTTGAATGTAGTAATATGGATTTGATGATTTAAAAATGACGGTTGTGGTTGTGGAGTCATTTTTTTTTTTGTGATTTTGGCATTTATGGTTGTAGATGCTTTTACATTGTGCTGGCAGTAACTTTCATGCTCTGACTAATCTTCCGCCCGTAGTACGTTCAGACAAGGAAAACACGTGCAAGTCAGCGACGACTAAGATAAACTTTTCGTTTATACGTAGTACCTGCAGCGATCTCGTCGCCGTCGGTTGAAACCTGAGAACGTTCGAAGCGACGACGGGGTCTGTGCACGACGATCCTACAAACACGGTGTTGCCGAAGACCTGTGCTGAATACCAACTACACATCCTGGTCTAGCTAGCCATCAATTATTGTTATTTTTGGTGAACTCTAACCAGAAAAGGAGATTACAAAAATACATATATAGCGATAGCACTCTTGAATAAGTGCAAGATTACATATCACAAATTCACAAGATTACATATCTCAAAATCAGAAGATTTATTCATCACACATCTACACTTACATAATATAAGATGTTGACATTATTCGACATGGAAGGACAAATGAGACATGGACGTAGCGGTCACAAACATACAATTTAGGCGGGGAGTATGTCGTACAAATAGTAGGATATTCGTACTCCAACAATTGCTACGTGCGTAGGATGAGCAAGCAGGATGAAGCTGCTATAGCTACCTGATCTTCAACTTGGCGAGGTTGGAGCACAGATCGATCCCTGCAGCGATTACCGGCAACGGATTTCCAGTAATCACCGCGAGGATGATTCTCGCCAACGTACGCACGCGTCGAGGACTACCGGACTGCAACACTGTTGAGGCACTGCGTAGTTGCTCGTCTCTTTAGAGCAACTCTAGCAGACCCCGCAAAAAACCCCGACCCGTAAAATAACCGCCAAAATGCGGGTCGGCGCGGAAAATCCCACCCGAACAGACCCCGTAAATGACTCCAACCTGTAATTTTTTTATGGGGCGCGGTAAAAAATGCCTTCCGATCTACAAAAACACAGGTTTCGCCTCCGCTTTTACGGTGCCTTGCATCGCGAGAAAGCAGTTGGCAGGAGTCCAACTGCCATCGGTGCTTTTAGGCTCGCTACAGGCCACCGGCCCATCCGTCCCCGGCCGCCGCGCTGCTCATCCAGGCCGCCGGCCGTCCGCCCCGGCCACCACGCTCGCCAGCCAGCCATCCGATAGCCTGCCGGCCCTCTGTCCCTGCCGCCGCGCTCGCCCGTGGCTCCGCGGCTCTCGAACGGAGCTAGCTAGCTAGCTCAATCGATTCGAACGGAGCTAGCTAGCTAGCTCAATCGATTCGAACGGAGCTAGCTAGCTAGCTCGATGTGCCGGCCGTTCGATCCGGCCTCCGCTCGCGGCCGCTCCGGCAGCCCTGGCCTCCGCCCGCGCCGTGCTCGCACCGGCCGCCCTGGCCTCCGTACGCGTGTCTATCTTTATGAGCATCTTTCAAAGACTGAGCTGACACATCATCTTTAGATTGACGAAATCGTCACAGACGTCTTCGTAGTCGATGAGAACGTCTCCTCTCAATGAATGAACATCATTGAGTGGGTCAAAATAAATACAAAAAAAATGCGAGCACCAATGTCAATTTTTTTTTAAAGATCCAGCGTCATACTGGCATTTCATTGATAAGCAGAAAGCAATGGAGAAAATACAAAGGGTGAGATGAGGGTCCTAGGACCAGTTTGGTTACAACCGGTGTAATATATGTATGTAGTCTTATAGGACCTTGTTGTAAAAGGCTCTCAAGTATTTAAGAGCTTCATGTGCCAATCGAGCCTTCTTAGAGTTTTCCATAGACAGATGGGACATTGATTTCTTTGAAAGTACCTTGAAACAAAAGCAGAACAAAAGTACAGACAATTCCAAGTCAAATGTAAACATACTATATGAACCGGAGAAAATAGATACCAATGGATTAAATAAGCAATGGATGCAAAAATATGTGCTCTAGGGCTGAACTTATTTAGAAAGCTAATAATCGAACTATATGTGTGAGCTAGTAATCTCTCCCATATAATTTCAGATATACTAAAAAGGAAATATTCTACCTCATATCTTCTATAAACCTCTAAAACATAGGAAAGAGACACAAGAATATATGACTTACCGAAGGAATTTGGCAAACTTGCTTACGCTTTCAATCTTTCAACAACTTTGAAGACCACATACATACACATGGATAAAATCATCACATATACAATCAGAACAAAACCATATCTGTAGCAATAAAATGGCAACTAACATGAGGTTGTGCTACCTGTAAATAAAGCTAAGTATTAAAGTTCCAACCATTAGCTAGTTGCATAATCTATAAGAGGCTGGAGTACATATGACGATTCAAAGAGATAGGGTAACTCTGTAATAACAACATGCCAGCAAAAGCTGAACCCAAGAACAATCCCTAAAAATCAAAAAATATTGTGCATCTCTACTTTTCTTTGATTCTTTTACATCTCCTTTCAGATTTTACTATGATTGAGGTGTGTTAATTTGATCAGTCATACAGAACCAAAGAAATGTAGGTGCCCTTAATACTCAAATAAGGATAAATTGGAGAGGTAAGATTGAGCTCCTGGTATTCATTTTAGGTATTAAGAAATAAGCTATTGAGAATATGTAATGAATATAAAGATGGTGAGGACTTCAATAAACATAATGAACCTCAGAACGGGAAGGGCCTTTTTCATTGGCATGCCGAAAGAAATGTTGTGAGCAATTCTAACATGCTAAATCAGACTGACATGTATCGCCTACTTGCTGATGACATCTACTTTTGAGTTCTGATGTAAGCATGGTAAAACAGCTCATAGTACATAGAGTCTTGGAAGTGGGCTACAGGAGCAGTGCACAAGGATGATTGAAATACCTAGGTATTTAGTCACAGGAGCTTGTCCCTTGCCTTACATTGCGGATATAGGATTGTTCATCTATTAATCATGTAATAGTCAGACAATGCAAAGGAGAGAATGCAGGGAGAAATAGTAACAATCATAAAACGCAAAGCTGTGTACAGGGCAACAAGAATGCCTCTCATCAGGGCGCATTAGGCAAAGGTAACTAAATGGAATACACTGATGCCAAAAGCCATGACTACAACAATGTTAGATTAGGCGGTGGCTGCAGCTGGTCATTAGTAATCATTATACATGAGTACCTTAAATCGATTGAAATAGAAGGAAATGTAAGGTTATTTACATTGATATATATTGTTCAAATGGACGATCCACAAGGAAAGACAAAAAAATTGTGAAGCATGTCATAAGTGGCACAAAAGCATTGTAAACTTTGCTCGAGGAAATTGTATATCTGAAGAAGTCCATTACCTGAGTATAACATAAATGAAGTTGGTGTTCAGTTTAAATTTCTACCAAGCAAATGTAAGGTGTTGATGAAGCTGAAACAAAATTAGGGGCAACAGCGATTAATTAACCGATTAATTAATCCATCCTGTAGTTTTCAGTTTTCACCAACTTGTCCATCTATCCATAAGACTACATGGAACTGAACCGAAGGTAAGGATCTGAACCAAGAATAGCAACGTAGACAAAAGCAAGATTAAACATCATTCTTCAGTCCTCAAGGGTACATGCATTCTCCTTCCTGACTTTGGCTTCCTGCTCTGGTGTGTAGTGTTCTCTAAAATCAGCTACTTCTTACACTCCCCCACTAAGTGAATAGTAACAATTTTAAGACGATAAACCACACAGATAATTGGTTCCTAATTAGAGCAGCTAAAGAAGCAAGTAGCTAACATTAGTACATAGAGTCTTGGAAGTGGGCTACAATATCATGGCAAAATCCAGGAGTACATCATTGCTTGTGGTTAGCATAGTTCTCTCAAAAATTTCATGGCTGGTTTGCTACTACTTCCAATTTTGTCTGTATTGTATTAAATAAGACCCATCAAAGCATACCACAAATGGCTTTCTGTGCAAAATAAATAGACCAAAAAATGAATGAAACAAAATAAATACACAGCCCCTTACGCATATATGCAGATGAAAGCTTCCAACAATGAAATAATTCCTAGTTTAACCGAAAGGCATTAGCATAGGTGAGAACAAATATTTTCAGTGAGCTCTAACAAGAACAAATGGCAGGACCAAGAACAACCTCCAACCAAGGAGATGACGAGCCAGCAGAGCAACAGACGAAGACCAAAGAGCAGGTGAGAGGACAAAAGCAACCTGCAGCAAACAAAACAAATGCCTTAGGAGGGTGAAACACGAACGAAAAGAGTGTATAATCAGCAAACTACATAGACAATAGGCTAATTATACTGGCAATCAGTATAAATATAATTAGCAACTACTATATATCCATTACTTGAATGGAATCATGAGCCACTTTCATGCATGGTAAATACGACGGCTGCCCCTCTCAACTCTTCTGTGCCTCATCTCATGACTAATTCTACTAATCAGTGACTTGGTTCAGTTGCTGTCTAAATCAAGACAATTGCATGAAACACAACACAGTACATCCTAATGTAAGATATTTTAAGTTTTTAACTAATAGTAGCAAGCACCTGTCAATTTATGATTATCTAAGAAAAAACAACACGCCTGAAACACGGTAGGCACATCAACTAAACTGAGGCACACATCTGTCGGCGGCACGGTCACATTTAAAAAATTAATAATTATGAAAAGCCTGTGGTGCATGTCACAACTATAAATACTTTGTTCTCACCTAAAACTATCAGAACAGAGACAAATAAGAACAGAGCTGCCAATATAAATGCAGGTCAATGCAGAACACAACAGGTGAATATTTCCAAAGACAAGCAAACATATCCGTCTAGCTTGACACAGCATATTCAACATATCATACAACCACTTACGCAAACAGTTACAGCAGGCTTTCATAAAGTGGATTGGAAATCAGGGAAATAGACATGGAATATTTCTCTATAGCTACACGGTTTTGAAATATTTTTCTTCTTGAAGCTAACCAAGCCCGCTGTCCTTTTTTTAGCTGAAGATAAATCCGTCGGTTTGAAGTAGAAAAGCAATGACTAAACCTAAAGATCCAAGCGAAGGACCATCTACTTTTTTTAACTAATCAATCCACCCAAACTAAATTACTTTCTTACCTGTTTTAATGGAACACAGTAAACATTTTCCATTGCACTCTTGCTCCAAGCTTACAAACCCTACATATTTTAGGTGCTGCATCCCTCTGATATTGTTGCATAGGTACTTAAACAGCAGCCTAGTAAGAATACTGATTGGCTATATTCAGGCTAAACTCTAAAGCATTAATCTAAGCATCCACTTTGTGTGCACCTTCTCATTATATTTATGCTCATTTAATGGCAGTGCAGCATCCCATTTTGAATGCTAGCTAAGAATACCCAACTAATCAGACTTCTTTCCTATGAGATTGTAATAAAGAATAATGATGGTAGGTGATCTGATATTATATTCTACTAATAATAAAATAAGTAAGGAGAGCAGGGTATGGAAAGACAGATAGCCTAGAAAAGAAGCATGCAGAGGAAAATGCCAAAGAGATACTATCATAAGCAAGGGCATTTGATGAATTCATTAATTAGTTAAGCCAGTACGAATATACATGACTGAAAAGAATATGTATTTTCTAGTTTGAACAAATGGAGTAACCAAGACAACAATAACTGGGCGTACAGTCTAAATTAAATGAGCCAATTTGAGGAATTGTTATCCTCCAAACAATATTCAGATGATTCTATTTGTTATGATGATAATTTTGTACCTGCACATTACTCGGCATACCAAGTTCTCCATTCGGGTTCTTCTCCGCAAGACAGATGAATATATGAGCAACTAATTTTCTTGGTCCTATTTCTTCTTTCTCATATCTGCAAATATCATGTTTAGGAAACCCACATATTAGTAATTTCAGAGATGTATATTAGAGAGAATGTTCAGCTAACAATCCAATTAGATATACATGTGCATGTATGTTTATACACCTAGCCGAAAATTTGAGAAGATCAAATTAAGAATTTGAATGCCCAATGAAAATTAAACTTGGATTGAAAGTTCCCTTCCATTGCATTTGGAATCTGCTCTCTTTACCTCTGCCTATCCCACTCCCACAATCCCACTACCACACATTCATCACACAACACATAGAGAGAGATAGAGGAGCACCTGGTTGGGAAGGAAGGCGTTGAGCACGTCCGTTCCTCACCGTGGGGAGCACATGTGGTTGGGAAGCAAGCCATCAACAAACATACAAATTAACATTAGCAAGACGAGCGGTAAACCTGCTCGAAAGGTAGTCACCATCAACAATTCTTGCTTCAGTAATGACAACCAACCATCACATATATCCATCAATGATACATAAAGGGGGGAAGTAAATTACCTTGGATGAGAACGAATTAATTGTCAGGTTGCTGCAGCTGCCAAAAATGCCCCAGTTTAATACATGGACTCTGTCAATGCAACTCCCATAGTCACCTGGGTACACAGAAATAGACAAAAATAATGCATCAATTAAAAGGAACCAAAACAAGCAGAGCAGATCACGGGAAAGATAGGGTGGGGGAGAGAGAGTTAAATCAAGGGAAGGAGGACGGGAGTGGGGAGTACCTATGCGTGGGGAGGGGGAGGCTGGCCTTGCCCGCATCCATCCATGGTGGCAAAGGCCTCGAGCAGAAGAATGGCGACGGTGACGGATTTGACGACCTTGGGCTGCAGTTGTCACGGAGAGGGCCGCGCACATGAAAGAGCACAACCATGGTTGAAACAGAGAGGAGGCGGATCCACCACACCAGTACGCCGGGTTGACGACGAGGAAGATCCGTTAGGTCGGCGCCGCTCACCTGCGAGCGCAGCGGCGATGACGGGGCGGGCGGATCTGCGAGCGCCATGGCCATGGCCGTCACCTAACCCGCTCGCTCTCCCTCTCCTCTTCCCTTCCCATCGCCTGACCCGCTCGCTCTCCCTCTCATCTTCCCTTCCCGTCGCCTGACCCGCTCGCTCTCCCTCTTCGTGGGCGGAGGCCGGACGGAGGAGACGGGCGCGAGTGGCGACGGCTGGCTGGGTGGAGGAGGTATGGCGGCGGCTGGCCGGGTGGAGGAGACGACGGCGGCAGGGAAGGGAGGCGGGCGCGGTCTAGGTAGGGTTTGGAGGGAGAGAGAGGAGAGGGGCGCGGCGGGAGTGCGGGATGGGCAGAAGGCTAGGTTACCTCCACTGGAGCGGCTGCCTTTTATACGCCCGGATGCGAAATGACGAAAATGCCCTTGGCGGGGCATGAAAATAACATGCGGTGGCATGAGCGATTTAAAGGCGACGTGGCCAACTTCGTTGTGACTACCTACCCCTTCATCCTTTATAAGTTAGATAACATGGTGGCATTGTTGGCCGTACGTTGTGCTGGCCGGGTGCTTGCCAGAGCTTAATTGGTTGGGAGTACCACCGTCCTCCTAACTATCCAATCAGAGCTTGATTCACTCGCCAGACGTACTTACTTGGTCTTTATTATCTTTTTTCTATCTATATAAGGGGAAATTACTTGGTTTTGGCGATCGTTAGCGCGGTTTACTAGTTTAGACAAGTATTGATGCGCTGAGTCATTTTCTTAGGACCAGCGGAACACATCGGGCAATTTCACAACACGCTCTTCTTCTTTTTCGCGGGGTTCACAACACGCTCTTCGGTAGGCACTCCCTTCGTCATACATTTCCTTTTGTCCATTTTGATGACAAGTATTTCCGGACGGAGGGAGTATTGTTTTAACGTTCATATCAACTAGATGACCAGTTGCGCCAATGGCGCAAAGGCCGAGAGCAAGCCATGTATTGTAAGAGTATACATTAATATTATTTGGGCGTGAACAAACTGCAGAATTATATGTATGTATACAATCAGAACAACCATATCTGTAGCAATAAAATGGCAACACCATATCTGTAGCAATATATGTATGTAGTCTTATAGGACCTTGTTCAACCAACCGGACTGTTGACAACCAACTATGAGCTGGGACAACCGGTGTAATATATGTATGTAGTCTTATAGGACCTTGTTGTAAAAGGCTCTCAAGTATTTAAGAGCTTCATGTGCCAATCGAGCCTTCTTAGAGTTTTCCATAAACAGATGGGACATTGATTTCTTTGAAAGTACCTTGAAACAAAAGCAGAACAAAAGTACAGACAATTCCAAGTCAAATGTAAACATACTATATGAACCGGACAAAATAGATACCAATGGATTAAATAAGCAATGGATGCAAAAATATGTGCTCTAGGGCTGAACTTATTTAGAAAGCTAATAATCGAACTATATGTGTGAGCTAGTATTCTCTCCCATATAATTTCAGATATACTGAAAAGGAAATATTCTACCTCATATCTTCTATAAACCTCTAAAACATAGGAAAGAGACACAAGAATATATGACTTACCGAAGGAATTTGGCGAACTTGCTTACGCTTTCAATCTTTCAACAACTTTAAAGACCACATACATACACATGGATAAAAGCATCAGATATACAATCAGAACAAAACCATATCTGTAGCAATAAAATGGCAACTAACATGAGGTTGTGCTACCTGTAAATAAAGCTAAGTATTAAAGTTCCAACCATTAGCTAGTTGCATAATCTATAAGAGGCTGGAGTACATATGACGATTCAAAGAGATAGGGTAACTCTGTAATAGAAACATGCCAGCAAAAGCTGAACCTAAGAACAATCCCTAAAAATCAAAAAATATTGTGCATCTCTACTTTTCTTTGATTCTTTCACATCTCCTTTCAGATTTTACTATGATTGAGGTGTGTTAATTTGATCAGTCATACAGAACCAAAGAAATGTAGGTGCCCTTAATACTCAAATAAGGATAAATTGGAGAGGTAAGATTGAGCTCCTGGTATTCATTTTAGGTATTAAGAAATAAGCTATTGAGAATATGTAATGAATATAAAGATGGTGAGGACTTCAATAAACATAATGAACCTCAGAACGGGAAGGGCCATTTTCATTGGCATGCCGAAAGAAATGTTGTGAGCAATTCTAACATGCTAAATTAGACTGACATGTATCTCCTACTTGCTGATGACATCTACTTTTGAGTTCTGATGTAAGCATGGTAAAACAGCTCATAGTACATAGAGTCTTGGAAGTGGGCTACAGGAGCAGTGCACAAGGATGATTGAAATACCTAGGTATTTAGTCACAGGAGCTTGTCCCTTGCCTTACATTGCGGATATAGGATTGTTCATCTATTAATCATGTAATAGTCAGACAATGCAAAGGAGAGAATGCAGGGAGAAATAGTAACAATCATAAAACGCAAAGCTGTGTACAGGGCAAAAAGAATGCCTCTCATCAGGGCGCATTAGGCAAAGGTAACTAAATGGAATACACTGATGCCAAAAGCCATGACTACAACAATGTTAGGTTAGGCGGTGGCTGCAGCTGGTCATTAGTAATCATTATACATGAGTACCTTAAATCGATTGAAATAGAAGGAAATGTAAGGTTATTTACATTGATATATATTGTTCAAATGGACGATCCACAAGGAAAGACAAAAAAATTGTGAAGCATGTCATAAGTGGCACAAAAGCATTGTAAACTTTGCTCGAGGAAATTGTATATCTGAAGAAGTCCATTACCCGAGTATAACATAAATGAATTTGGTGTTCAGTTTAAATTTCTACCAAGCAAATGTAAGGTGTTGATGAAGCTGAAACAAAATTGGGGGCAACAGCGATTAATTAACCGATTAATTAATCCATCCTGTAGTTTTCAGTTTTCACCAACTTGTCCATCTATCCATAAGACTACATGGAACTGAACCGAAGGTAAGGATCTGAACCAAGAATAGCAACGTAGACAAAAGCAAGATTAAACATCATTCTTCAGTCCTCAAGGGTACATGCATTCTCCTTCCTGACTTTGGCTTCCTGCTCTGGTGTGTAGTGTTCTCTAAAATCAGCTACTTCTTACACTCCCCCACTAAGTGAATAGTAACAATTTTAAGACGATAAACCACACAGATAATTGGTTCCTAATTAGAGCAGCTAAAGAAGCAAGTAGCTAACATTAGTACATAGAGTCTTGGAAGTGGGCTACAATATCATGGCAAAATCCAGGAGTACATCATTGCTTGTGGTTAGCATAGTTCTCTCAAAAATTTCATGGCTGGTTTGCTACTACTTCCAATTTTGTCTGTATTGTATTAAATAAGACCCATCAAAGCATACCACAAATGGCTTTCTGTGCAAAATAAATAGACCAAAAAATGAATGAAACAAAATAAATACACAGCCCCTTACGCATATATGCAGATGAAAGCTTCCAACAATGAAATAATTCCTAGTTTAACCGAAAGGCATTAGCATAGGTGAGAACAAATATTTTCAGTGAGCTCTGACAAGAACAAATGGCAGGACCAAGAACAACCTCCAACCAAGGAGATGACGAGCCAGCAGAGCAACAGACGAAGACCAAAGAGCAAGTGAGAGGACAAAAGCAACCTGCAGCAGACAAAACAAATGCCTTAGGAGGGTGAAACACGAACGAAAAGAGTGTATAATCAGCAAACTACATAGACAATAGGCTAATTATACTGGCAATCAGTATAAATATAATTAGCAACTACTATATATCCATTACTTGAATGGAATCATGAGCCACTTTCATGCATGGTAAATACGACGGCTGCCCCTCTCAACTCTTCTGTGCCTCATCTCATGACTAATTCTACTAATCAGTGACTTGGTTCAGTTGCTGTCTAAATCAAGACAATTGCATGAAACACAACACAGTACATCCTAATGTAAGATATTTTAAGTTTTTAACTAATAGTAGCAAGCACCTGTCAATTTATGATTATCTAAGAAAAAACAACACGCCTGAAACACGGTAGGCACATCAACTAAACTGAGGCACACATCTGTCGGCGGCACGGTCACATTTAAAAAATTAATAATTATGAAAAGCCTGTGGTGCATGTCACAACTATAAATACTTTGTTCTCACCTAAAACTATCAGAACAGAGACAAATAAGAACAGAGCTGCCAATATAAATGCAGGTCAATGCAGAACACAACAGGTGAATATTTCCAAAGACAAGCAAACATATCCGTCTAGCTTGACACAGCATATTCAACATATCATACAACCACTTACGCAAACAGTTACAGCAGGCTTTCATAAAGTGGATTGGAAATCAGGGAAATAGACATGGAATATTTCTCTATAGCTACACGGTTTTGAAATATTTTTCTTCTTGAAGCTAACCAAGCCCGCTGTCCTTTTTTTAGCTGAAGATAAATCCGTCGGTTTGAAGTAGAAAAGCAATGACTAAACCTAAAGATCCAAGCGAAGGACCATCTACTTTTTTTAACTAATCAATCCACCCAAACTAAATTACTTTCTTACCTGTTTTAATGGAACACAGTAAACATTTTCCATTGCACTCTTGCTCCAAGCTTACAAACCCTACATATTTTAGGTGCTGCATCCCTCTGATATTGTTGCATAGGTACTTAAACAGCAGCCTAGTAAGAATACTGATTGGCTATATTCAGGCTAAACTCTAAAGCATTAATCTAAGCATCCACTTTGTGTGCACCTTCTCATTATATTTATGCTCATTTAATGGCAGTGCAGCATCCCATTTTGAATGCTAGCTAAGAATACCCAACTAATCAGACTTCTTTCCTATGAGATTGTAATAAAGAATAATGATGGTAGGTGATCTGATATTATATTCTACTAATAATAAAATAAGTAAGGAGAGCAGGGTATGGAAAGACAGATAGCCTAGAAAAGAAGCATGCAGAGGAAAATGCCAAAGAGATACTATCATAAGCAAGGGCATTTGATGAATTCATTAATTAGTTAAGCCAGTACGAATATACATGACTGAAAAGAATATGTATTTTCTAGTTTGAACAAATGGAGTAACCAAGACAACAATAACTGGGCGTACAGTCTAAATTAAATGAGCCAATTTGAGGAATTGTTATCCTCCAAACAATATTCAGATGATTCTATTTGTTATGATGATAATTCTGTACCTGCACATTACTCGGCATACCAAGTTCTCCATTCGGGTTCTTCTCCGCAAGACAGATGAATATATGAGCAACTAATTTTCTTGGTCCTATTTCTTGTTTCTCATATCTGCAAATATCATGTTTAGGAAACCCACATATTAGTAATTTCAGAGATGTATATTAGAGAGAATGTTCAGCTAACAATCCAATTAGATATACATGTGCATGTATGTTTATACACCTAGCCGAAAATTTGAGAAGATCAAATTAAGAATTTGAATGCCCAATGAAAATTAAACTTGGATTGAAAGTTCCCTTCCATTGCATTTGGAATCTGCTCTCTTTACCTCTGCCTATCCCACTCCCACAATCCCACTACCACACATTCATCACACAACACATAGAGAGAGATAGAGGAGCACCTGGTTGGGAAGGAAGGCGTTGAGCACGTCCGTTCCTCACCGTGGGGAGCACATGTGGTTGGGAAGCAAGCCATCAACAAACATACAAATTAACATTAGCAAGACGAGCGGTAAACCTGCTCGAAAGGTAGTCACCATCAACAATTCTTGCTTCAGTAATGACAACCAACCATCACATATATCCATCAATGATACATAAAGGGGGGAAGTAAATTACCTTGGATGAGAACGAATTAATTGTCAGGTTGCTGCAGCTGCCAAAAATGCCCCAGTTTAATACATGGACTCTGTCAATGCAACTCCCATAGTCACCTGGGTACACAGAAATAGACAAAAATAATGCATCAATTAAAAGGAACCAAAACAAGCAGAGCAGATCACGGGAAAGATAGGGTGGGGGAGAGAGAGTTAAATCAAGGGAAGGAGGACGGGAGTGGGGAGTACCTATGCGTGGGGAGGGGGAGGCTGGCCTTGCCCGCATCCATCCATGGTGGCAAAGGCCTCGAGCAGAAGAATGGCGACGGTGATGGATTTGACGACCTTGGGCTGCAGTTGTCACGGAGAGGGCCGCGCACATGAAAGAGCACAACCATGGTTGAAACAGAGAGGAGGCGGATCCACCACACCAGTACGCCGGGTTGACGACGAGGAAGATCCGTTAGGTCGGCGCCGCTCACCTGCGAGCGCAGCGGCGATGACGGGGCGGGCGGATCTGCGAGCGCCATGGCCATGGCCGTCACCTAACCCGCTCGCTCTCCCTCTCCTCTTCCCTTCCCATCGCCTGACCCGCTCGCTCTCCCTCTCATCTTCCCTTCCCGTCGCCTGACCCGCTCGCTCTCCCTCTTCGTGGGCGGAGGCCGGACGGAGGAGACGGGCGCGAATGGCGACGGCTAGCTGGGTGGAGGAGGTATGGCGGCGGCTGGCCGGGTGGAGGAGACGACGGCGGCAGGGAAGGGAGGCGGGCGCGGTCTAGGTAGGGTTTGGAGGGAGAGAGAGGAGAGGGGCGCGGCGGGAGTGCGGGATGGGCAGAAGGCTAGGTTACCTCCACTGGAGCGGCTGCCTTTTATACGCCCGGATGCGAAATGACGAAAATGCCCTTGGCGGGGCATGAAAATAACATGCGGTGGCATGAGCGATTTAAAGGCGACGTGGCCAACTTCGTTGTGACTACCTACCCCTTCATCCTTTATAAGTTAGATAACATGGTGGCATTGCTGGCCGTACGTTGTGCTGGCCGGGTGCTTGCCAGAGCTTAATTGGTTGGGAGTACCACCGTCCTCCTAACTATCCAATCAGAGCTTGATTCACTCGCCAGACGTACTTACTTGGTCTTTACTATCTTTTTTCTATCTATATAAGGGGAAATTACTTGGTTTTGGCGATCGTTAGCGCGGTTTACTAGTTTAGACAAGTATTGATGCGCTGAGTCATTTTCTTAGGACCAGCGGAACACATCGGGCAATTTCACAACACGCTCTTCTTCTTTTTCGCGGGGTTCACAACACGCTCTTCGGTAGGCACTCCCTTCGTCATACATTTCCTTTTGTCCATTTTGATGACAAGTATTTCCGGACGGAGGGAGTATTGTTTTAACGTTCATATCAACTAGATGACCAGTTGCGCCAATGGCGCAAAGGCCGAGAGCAAGCCATGTATTGTAAGAGTATACATTAATATTATTCGGGCGTGAACAAACTGCAGAATTATATGTATGTATACAATCAGAACAACCATATCTGTAGCAATAAAATGGCAACACCATATCTGTAGCAATATATGTATGTAGTCTTATAGGACCTTGTTCAACCAACCGGACTGTTGACAACCAACTATGAGCTGGGACAACCGGTGTAATATATGTATGTAGTCTTATAGGACCTTGTTGTAAAAGGCTCTCAAGTATTTAAGAGCTTCATGTGCCAATCGAGCCTTCTTAGAGTTTTCCATAGACAGATGGGACATTGATTTCTTTGAAAGTACCTTGAAACAAAAGCAGAACAAAAGTACAGACAATTCCAAGTCAAATGTAAACATACTATATGAACCGGAGAAAATAGATACCAATGGATTAAATAAGCAATGGATGCAAAAATATGTGCTCTAGGGCTGAACTTATTTAGAAAGCTAATAATCGAACTATATGTGTGAGCTAGTATTCTCTCCCATATAATTTCAGATATACTGAAAAGGAAATATTCTACCTCATATCTTCTATAAACCTCTAAAACATAGGAAAGAGACACAAGAATATATGACTTACCGAAGGAATTTGGCGAACTTGCTTACGCTTTCAATCTTTCAACAACTTTAAAGACCACATACATACACATGGATAAAATCATCACATATACAATCAGAACAAAACCATATCTGTAGCAATAAAATGGCAACTAACATGAGGTTGTGCTACCTGTAAATAAAGCTAAGTATTAAAGTTCCAACCATTAGCTAGTTGCATAATCTATAAGAGGCTGGAGTACATATGACGATTCAAAGAGATAGGGTAACTCTGTAATAACAACATGCCAGCAAAAGCTGAACCCAAGAACAATCCCTAAAAATCAAAAAATATTGTGCATCTCTACTTTTCTTTGATTCTTTTACATCTCCTTTCAGATTTTACTATGATTGAGGTGTGTTAATTTGATCAGTCATACAGAACCAAAGAAATGTAGGTGCCCTTAATACTCAAATAAGGATAAATTGGAGAGGTAAGATTGAGCTCCTGGTATTCATTTTAGGTATTAAGAAATAAGCTATTGAGAATATGTAATGAATATAAAGATGGTGAGGACTTCAATAAACATAATGAACCTCAGAACGGGAAGGGCCATTTTCATTGGCATGCCGAAAGAAATGTTGTGAGCAATTCTAACATGCTAAATCAGACTGACATGTATCTCCTACTTGCTGATGACATCTACTTTTGAGTTCTGATGTAAGCATGGTAAAACAGCTCATAGTACATAGAGTCTTGGAAGTGGGCTACAGGAGCAGTGCACAAGGATGATTGAAATACCTAGGTATTTAGTCACAGGAGCTTGTCCCTTGCCTTACATTGCGGATATAGGATTGTTCATCTATTAATCATGTAATAGTCAGACAATGCAAAGGAGAGAATGCAGGGAGAAATAGTAACAATCATAAAACGCAAAGCTGTGTACAGGGCAAAAAGAATGCCTCTCATCAGGGCGCATTAGGCAAAGGTAACTAAATGGAATACACTGATGCCAAAAGCCATGACTACAACAATGTTAGATTAGGCGGTGGCTGCAGCCGGTCATTAGTAATCATTATACATGAGTACCTTAAATCGATTGAAATAGAAGGAAATGTAAGGTTATTTACATTGATATATATTGTTCAAATGGACGATCCACAAGGAAAGACAAAAAAATTGTGAAGCATGTCATAAGTGGCACAAAAGCATTGTAAACTTTGCTCGAGGAAATTGTATATCTGAAGAAGTCCATTACCCGAGTATAACATAAATGAATTTGGTGTTCAGTTTAAATTTCTACCAAGCAAATGTAAGGTGTTGATGAAGCTGAAACAAAATTAGGGGCAACAGCGATTAATTAACCGATTAATTAATCCATCCTGTAGTTTTCAGTTTTCACCAACTTGTCCATCTATCCATAAGACTACATGGAACTGAACCGAAGGTAAGGATCTGAACCAAGAATAGCAACGTAGACAAAAGCAAGATTAAACATCATTCTTCAGTCCTCAAGGGTACATGCATTCTCCTTCCTGACTTTGGCTTCCTGCTCTGGTGTGTAGTGTTCTCTAAAATCAGCTACTTCTTACACTCCCCCACTAAGTGAATAGTAACAATTTTAAGACGATAAACCACACAGATAATTGGTTCCTAATTAGAGCAGCTAAAGAAGCAAGTAGCTAACATTAGTACATAGAGTCTTGGAAGTGGGCTACAATATCATGGCAAAATCCAGGAGTACATCATTGCTTGTGGTTAGCATAGTTCTCTCAAAAATTTCATGGCTGGTTTGCTACTACTTCCAATTTTGTCTGTATTGTATTAAATAAGACCCATCAAAGCATACCACAAATGGCTTTCTGTGCAAAATAAATAGACCAAAAAATGAATGAAACAAAATAAATACACAGCCCCTTACGCATATATGCAGATGAAAGCTTCCAACAATGAAATAATTCCTAGTTTAACCGAAAGGCATTAGCATAGGTGAGAACGAATATTTTCGGTGAGCTCTAACAAGAACAAATGGCAGGACCAAGAACAACCTCCAACCAAGGAGATGACGAGCCAGCAGAGCAACAAACGAAGACCAAAGAGCAGGTGAGAGGACAAAAGCAACCTGCAGCAGACAAAACAAATGCCTTAGGAGGGTGAAACACGAACGAAAAGAGTGTATAATCAGCAAACTACATAGACAATAGGCTAATTATACTGGCAATCAGTATAAATATAATTAGCAACTACTATATATCCATTACTTGAATGGAATCATGAGCCACTTTCATGCATGGTAAATACGACGGCTGCCCCTCTCAACTCTTCTGTGCCTCATCTCATGACTAATTCTACTAATCAGTGACTTGGTTCAGTTGCTGTCTAAATCAAGACAATTGCATGAAACACAACACAGTACATCCTAATGTAAGATATTTTAAGTTTTTAACTAATAGTAGCAAGCACCTGTCAATTTATGATTATCTAAGAAAAAACAACACGCCTGAAACACGGTAGGCACATCAACTAAACTGAGGCACACATCTGTCGGCGGCACGGTCACATTTAAAAAATTAATAATTATGAAAAGCCTGTGGTGCATGTCACAACTATAAATACTTTGTTCTCACCTAAAACTATCAGAACAGAGACAAATAAGAACAGAGCTGCCAATATAAATGCAGGTCAATGCAGAACACAACAGGTGAATATTTCCAAAGACAAGCAAACATATCCGTCTAGCTTGACACAGCATATTCAACATATCATACAACCACTTACGCAAACAGTTACAGCAGGCTTTCATAAAGTGGATTGGAAATCAGGGAAATAGACATGGAATATTTCTCTATAGCTACACGGTTTTGAAATATTTTTCTTCTTGAAGCTAACCAAGCCCGCTGTCCTTTTTTTAGCTGAAGATAAATCCGTCGGTTTGAAGTAGAAAAGCAATGACTAAACCTAAAGATCCAAGCGAAGGACCATCTACTTTTTTTAACTAATCAATCCACCCAAACTAAATTACTTTCTTACCTGTTTTAATGGAACACAGTAAACATTTTCCATTGCACTCTTGCTCCAAGCTTACAAACCCTACATATTTTAGGTGCTGCATCCCTCTGATATTGTTGCATAGGTACTTAAACAGCAGCCTAGTAAGAATACTGATTGGCTATATTCAGGCTAAACTCTAAAGCATTAATCTAAGCATCCACTTTGTGTGCACCTTCTCATTATATTTATGCTCATTTAATGGCAGTGCAGCATCCCATTTTGAATGCTAGCTAAGAATACCCAACTAATCAGACTTCTTTCCTATGAGATTGTAATAAAGAATAATGATGGTAGGTGATCTGATATTATATTCTACTAATAATAAAATAAGTAAGGAGAGCAGGGTATGGAAAGACAGATAGCCTAGAAAAGAAGCATGCAGAGGAAAATGCCAAAGAGATACTATCATAAGCAAGGGCATTTGATGAATTCATTAATTAGTTAAGCCAGTACGAATATACATGACTGAAAAGAATATGTATTTTCTAGTTTGAACAAATGGAGTAACCAAGACAACAATAACTGGGCGTACAGTCTAAATTAAATGAGCCAATTTGAGGAATTGTTATCCTCCAAACAATATTCAGATGATTCTATTTGTTATGATGATAATTCTGTACCTGCACATTACTCGGCATACCAAGTTCTCCATTCGGGTTCTTCTCCGCAAGACAGATGAATATATGAGCAACTAATTTTCTTGGTCCTATTTCTTCTTTCTCATATCTGCAAATATCATGTTTAGGAAACCCACATATTAGTAATTTCAGAGATGTATATTAGAGAAAATGTTCAGCTAACAATCCAATTAGATATACATGTGCATGTATGTTTATACACCTAGCCGAAAATTTGAGAAGATCAAATTAAGAATTTGAATGCCCAATGAAAATTAAACTTGGATTGAAAGTTCCCTTCCATTGCATTTGGAATCTGCTCTCTTTACCTCTGCCTATCCCACTCCCACAATCCCACTACCACACATTCATCACACAACACATAGAGAGAGATAGAGGAGCACCTGGTTGGGAAGGAAGGCGTTGAGCACGTCCGTTCCTCACCGTGGGGAGCACATGTGGTTGGGAAGCAAGCCATGAACAAACATACAAATTAACATTAGCAAGACGAGCGGTAAACCTGCTCGAAAGGTAGTCACCATCAACAATTCTTGCTTCAGTAATGACAACCAACCATCACATATATCCATCAATGATACATAAAGGGGGGAAGTAAATTACCTTGGATGAGAACGAATTAATTGTCAGGTTGCTGCAGCTGCCAAAAATGCCCCAGTTTAATACATGGACTCTGTCAATGCAACTCCCATAGTCACAAGGGTACACAGAAATAGACAAAAATAATGCATCAATTAAAAGGAACCAAAACAAGCAGAGCAGATCACGGGAAAGATAGGGTGGGGGAGAGAGAGTTAAATCAAGGGAAGGAGGAGGGGAGTGGGGAGTACCTATGCGTGGGGAGGGGGAGGCTGGCCTTGCCCGCATCCATCCATGGTGGCAAAGGCCTCGAGCAGAAGAATGGCGACGGTGACGGATTTGACGACCTTGGGCTGCAGTTGTCACGGAGAGGGCCGCGCACATGAAAGAGCACAACCATGGTTGAAACAGAGAGGAGGCGGATCCACCACACCAGTACGCCGGGTTGACGACGAGGAAGATCCGTTAGGTCGGCGCCGCTCACCTGCGAGCGCAGCGGCGATGACGGGGCGGGCGGATCTGCGAGCGCCATTGCCATGGCCGTCACCTAACCCGCTCGCTCTCCCTCTCCTCTTCCCTTCCCATCGCCTGACCCGCTCGCTCTCCCTCTCATCTTCCCTTCCCGTCGCCTGACCCGCTCGCTCTCCCTCTTCGTGGGCGGAGGCCGGACGGAGGAGACGGGCGCGAGTGGCGACGGCTGGCTGGGTGGAGGAGGTATGGCGGCGGCTGGCCGGGTGGAGGGAGAGAGAGGAGAGGGGCGCGGCGGGAGTGCGGGATGGGCAGAAGGCTAGGTTACCTCCACTGGAGCGGCTGCCTTTTATACGCCCGGATGCGAAATGACGAAAATGCCCTTGGCGGGGCATGAAAATAACATGCGGTGGCATGAGCGATTTAAAGGCGACGTGGCCAGCTTCGTTGTGACTACCTACCCCTTCATCCTTTATAAGTTAGATAACATGGTGGCATTGCTGGCCGTACGTTGTGCTGGCCGGGTGCTTGCCAGAGCTTAATTGGTTGGGAGTACCACCGTCCTCCTAACTATCCAATCAGAGCTTGATTCACTCGCCAGACGTACTTACTTGGTCTTTACTATCTTTTTTCTATCTATATAAGGGGAAATTACTTGGTTTTGGCGATCGTTAGCGCGGTTTACTAGTTTAGACAAGTATTGATGCGCTGAGTCATTTTCTTAGGACCAGTGGAACACATCGGGCAATTTCACAACACGCTCTTCTTCTTTTTCGCGGGGTTCACAACACGCTCTTCCGTAGGCACTCCCTTCGTCATACATTTCCTTTTGTCCATTTTGATGACAAGTATTTCCGGACGGAGGGAGTATTGTTTTAACGTTCATATCAATAAGGTAGCGTGGGCTCGGGTGGGACGTGTGCTGCTGATGATGATTATATTGTGGCCTTTCATGACTGAAGAAATTGAATTGACTTGGAAGGAAATAACAAAGACTAAGGCTATGTATAGAAGTTCATGTTTATTAGCCAAACTTGCACTCCCATGTAGTACTATAAACAGCTGAAATATTTGAATTCGATGAGTTACCATATGACCGTAACATACAAGCATCAATCATATGGGGAAAATATATTCTATGAGACCAGGTCTAACTAATGGAATAGTTGGACCCATCATGATGGAAGCCACGTGGCAGTTTCAATCACAAAGCACCAAGACCAACTTCTCCGTGTACGTAGTTCCAACCATATACTTTAGCCAACGTATGAGTACTTTTCTCGGTTACACATTACGCTAGGAGTAGCTTTCATGAGTAATTTCCTGCTGTGACTAATCTTCCCGTAGTACCTTGAAGACCGGGAATAGGTATGCAAGTCAGCCACGACTAAGCTTTTCAGTTTTAATCCTCCAGCACCGGCAGTGATATCGTCCTACTCCGATCCATTGACACCTGACACACGTATTAACTGATGGATGTGCCTAGGAATGTGGGAGACGACGACGGGGTCTGTGCACTATCCTACAAACACGTTTTGCTGAAGACCTGATTTCTTTTTAGCTGAAGACCTGGATATTCTTTTGCGGAAAAGATCAGATCTATTACTCCCTCCGTTACTTTTGTTAGACTTGTCTAGATAGAAATGAATCTATAACGTGTATGGATTGGAGGGAGTATAAAAGTTTGCCAGAAGTACAAAATATCTCAAACGAAACAAAAATTACTATGAAATTTCGAGACCAATGAACGATCACTATTGCCTTCAGAACAAGATATGTATTTTCTTTTAGAAAGGAGGTTGAAACTCCCAGCCAATGCACCATCGCCGTGCACCCAACCATATATATTTGGTACAAGTGCTCTCTCTATAAAGAAATATAAGAGCGTTTCACTTCTTTACGAAGAAAGTACACAACAATTATCATTGTGATGTACACAGTTATATACTTTTTTGTACGATTTTTCTCTGAACAATAATTAGGATAAAAATATAAAAAAGAACACAACAACAGAAAGACATTACCTATCTCAAACTCGTAAGATATATTTATTGCACACAATCACATATAACAACGTGTTGTCAGTATTCGACATGCATGGAAGAAGAAATGAGAAATGGACAGCGCCATCATATAAAATATAGTATACAAAGTGCTGGAATTTAGTCTATGGGACATCCCAATAACTATTTCAGAAATTTCTAAATAAATTCTAGAGGCCCATTTAGCCCATTTGTGCAAGGCAAGGGATACTACTAAAGTTTAGTCCCACATTGCTAGTTGAGTGGGAGTTGGACCTCTTTATAAGGGAGGTTCTTTCCCCACTTGTATGAGCATGAGAACAAGAGGAACATCCACACACGCTCCTCCTCCGCCGCCCGCCTCGCCACGGACGCCCCGGACTCCGACGACTACCTCCTCGACGACATGGAGGACACCGACCCCAAGTCTAGTGCCTCTGCTCCTGCTGCTGTCACGTACGTGTTTATCCCCTTTCTATTAGAGGTTATGCTATTCTGGATATGTTTAGTTACGGTTCATATATGAACATGTTGTTTACCTTCTCTTTGTCAAATCGCATGGCTTATTTTATCATTGCTATACTAGCCATGCTTTTTCTACTATTTCTGTTAATAAAACCATTCGGTAAATTGCTCATATTTCCAACAATCCAAAAACCTTATTATAGGCAATTTACCCCGAGTGGTTTTGCTGCTTCCATGAGACCTCCTATGTTTGAGGGTATCCACTATAAGAGATGGCGCGTGAGAGTAGTCTTATGGTTTCAGACCGTGAGCTGCTATGACGCCACTCTTGGCAAACCTGAAGGAGAGCAAGATGTCCAACAGGCACAAGCTTTTCAGAAAATGGATACCTTGTTTAAGGCTGCTCTCTTGAGTGTTCTTGGTGAGAACATAGTTGATGCTTATGCGTCAATTGATAATGGAAAAGATATGTGGGATGCACTCGAGACCAAGTTTGGGGTCTCGGATGCTGGCACTAAGCTGTACATCATGGAGCAATTTTATGACTACAGGATGACTGAAGAGCGCTCCATGGTTGAGCAAGCTCATGAGATACAGTCATTTGCTAGAGAACTTGAGCACTTCAATTGTATCCTACCGGACAAGTTTATTGTCGGAGGTATCATCACTAAGCTTCCTCCCACACGGAGGAACTTTGCTACCTCACTGAAGCATAAGAGGCAGGAGTTTTCCGTTCCGGATCTCATTGGTACTCTTGATGTGGAAGAAAAGGCGAGAGCAAAGGACAACCATGCTCGAGGTATTGAGGGAGGTTCTAGTGCCAATCTGGTACAGAGAAGAACTTTCAGCCCCACAAGTTCAAGAATAAGGGCAAGTTTTATGGTAAAGGAAAGTTTGATGGGAAGAACAAGGTTGTGCAGCACACGAACTTCAAGAAGAAGAATGACAAGAAGAAAGGTGCTTGTCATGTGTGTGGAGATCCTGATCATTGGGCTCCTAGTTGCCCCAATCGCTATGACAAGCGTCATCCTGGAAAAGGCAACAAGACCTCTAATGTTGTCATTGGAGACACTGACATGAAGGATGCTGGGTATGGTATATTTCCCACTATTCTTTCAGTATGTCATTCTCCTGATTGGTTGATTGATACAGGTGCTAATGTGCATGTATGCGGTGATATTTCCATGTTTTCGTCTTATCATACCGCAGGGACTTCAACCGTGCTGATGGGCAACGGTTCAAGTGCTTCTATTCATGGTGTTGGCACGGTCGATCTGAAGTTTACTTGGGGAAGAGCGTGCGGCTGAAGAACGTGCATTATGTCCCCTCCGTCAATAAAAATCTTGTTAGTGGATCTCTTCTGTGTAGAGATGGCTACAAGCTTTTCTTTGAGTCGAATAAATTTATAATATCCAAGTACGGAACCTTTGTTGGTAAAGGCTATGAGTCAGGAGGCCTGTTTCGTTTATCTTTATCGGACGTTTGCAATAAAGTTGCCAATCATATTTGCAACAATAGTGAATCAAATGTGTGGCATTCACGTCTCTGTCATGTTAACTTTGGTTGCATGTCGCGACTAGCAAAGTTAAACTTAATCCCTAGTTTCACCACTGTCAAGGGATCTAAGTGTCAAGTGTGTGTGCAAGCTAAGCAACCTCGTAAGTCTCCTATGACTGCGGAAACGAGAAATCTTGCACCATTAGAGCTCATACATTGAGATCTATGTGAAACGAATGGTGTTTTGACAAAAGGTGGAAAGAAGTATTTTATGACGTTGATTGATGACTCCACTAGATACTGTCATGTGTATCTTCTGAAATCTAAGGATGAGGCTTTGAACTATTTCAAGATCTATAAAGCTGAAGCGGAAAACCAACTTGATCGAAAGATCAAAAGGCTTAGGTCCGATCATGGTGGAGAGTATTTCTCAAATGAATTTGATTCCTTTTGTGCGGAACATGGTATAATCCATGAGAGGACGCCTCCCTATTCACCTCAGTCAAATGGGGTGGTCGAAAGGAAGAACCGTACTCTAACTGATTTGGTTAACGCCATGTTAGACACATCGGGTCTCTCCAAGGCATGGTGGGGGGAGGCGATATTGACAGCATGTCATGTTCTAAACCGAGTTCCCACAAAGAATAAAGAGATAACTCCATTCGAGGAATGGGAGAAGAAAAGTTTAAAGCTCTCTTATCTACGAACCTGGAGTTGTTTGGCGAAAGTCAATGTGCCAATTCCAAAGAAGCGGAAGCTGGGACCAAAAACTGTGGATTGTGTTTTCCTGGGATATGCTTTCTATAGCATTGGTTATAGATTCTTGATTGTAAAATCTGAGGTACCTGACATGCATGTTGGTACGATCATGGAGTCAAATGACGCGACTTTCTTTGAAGATATCTTTCCCATGAAGGATATGGCTACCTCATCTAATCAGGAGATGCCTAGTTCATGGAATCGGGAACCAGTTACAATTACTGAACCTGCCATTTCGATGGAACACTTTGAAAAACCTGTGGAGGAGAACAATGAAGTTCCTACTAGGAGCAAGAGACAGAGGATTGCAAAGTCCTTTGGAGATGATTTTCTTGTGTATCTCATAGATGACACTCCCAGTTCTATTTCAGAGGCCTATGCATCTGAGGATGCTGACTACTGGAAGGAAGCAGTCCTTAGTGAGATGGATTCCATCTTGGCAAATGAAACTTGGGAGATAACTGATCGTCCTTATGGGTGCAAACCTATAGGATGCAAATGGGTATTCAAGAAGAAGCTTAGGCCTGATGGTACTATTGAAAAGTACAAGGCTCGGCTCGTGGCTAAGGGTTATACCCAAAAGGAAGGTGAAGATTTCTTTGATACTTACTCATTTGTGGCTTGACTGACCACTATTCAAGTTCTACTTTTACTAGCTACCTCACATGGTCTTCTCGTTCAGCAAATGGATGTTAAGACTACTTTCCTAAATGGAGAGTTGGACGAGGAAATCTATATGGAACAACCAGATGGGTTTGTAATAGATGGTCAGGAAGGGAAAGTGTGCAAGTTGCTGAAGTGACATAATTAAGTGTTTATATTCTATGCTATAACTGCTATGATCCTGGAATATGTGATTTCAGTGGAAAGCTTATATGCACGTGTAGAATGATTAACAGTAAAAATAAGATTCCTAGTCTCGCCTCTAAGATTAACTCAAGTGTTGTTTGTGATCACACTTTCCGGATTTTGAGATATCATTAAGTGTAATGATAGTCTCAAAACAACATTGAGAGTATGGCGATAGAAGAACGACCATATTGAATCGACCCAAACTTGTTGTTTTTATGTAGAAATAAAAGTTTTTGGATTTGGATGAAACTTTTTGTAGAATTATTTTGAAATAAATAAACAAAATGCTAAAATCAAGACCCACTGGAGGGGGGACTGGCTTCCCATGAGACACCAGGGCCCGCCACCACCCTCTGGCGCGCCCTGGTGGGTGGTGGGGCCCTCGAGGCCCCGCTGGTCCTAATTCCGACGCTACAAAATCCTATTTTTCTAGAAAATATGAGAGAAAGTTTCATCGCATTTTACGATGCGGAGCCGCGACCACCTCCTATTCTTCATCGGCATGCCAGATCTGGAGCCCGTTCGGGGCTCTAGAGAGGGAGGATCTTTGGTCTTTGTTATCACCAACTATCTTCCATCACCAATTTCATGATGCTCACCGCACAGGGAGTGAGTAATTTCTTTATAGGCTCACTGGTCGGTGAGGAGTTGGATGAGATTCATCATGTAATCGAGTTAGTTTGTTAGGGCTTGATCCCTAGTATCCACTATGTTCTGAGATTGATATTGTTATGACTTTGCTATGCCTAATGCTTGTCAATAGGGCCCGAGTGCCATGATTTCAGATCTGAACCGTTTATGTTATCACCATTATATCTATGTTCGTTATTCGATCTTGCACGCATATTCACCTATTACGTGTTATGATCCGTAAACACCAATGTGACAATAATTTGGATACTTTCCGGTGTTGATCGTAGTTTGAGGAGTTCATGTATCCACTATGTGCTAATGCTCTGTTCCGGTTCTTTATTAAAAGTAGTCCTTAATATCCCTTAGTTTTCTGATGGACCTCGCTGCCATGGAAGGGTATGACGAAAGATGTCATGCAAATCTTTTCCATAAGCACAGATGACTATTTACGAAAATCATGCCTACATCATATTTATGAACTAGAGTTAGTTCTGTGTCGCCCTAGGTTATTACTGATATATGATGAACATTATCCAACATAATCACCGGTCCAATGCCTATAAGTTTTTCACATATTGTTCTTGCTAAGTTACTATTGTTATTGCTACTGTTACAACTGCTACAAAACCATTACTGTTGTTACCATTACCACTGCTATCGTTACTATTACTATCAAACTATCGTATTACTGTGGTACTGATCACTTTGTTACAGATATTTAATCTTCAGGTGGGGTTGAATTGACAACTCAAGTGCTAATACTTACAAATATACTTGGGCTCCCCTTGTGTCGAATCTATAAATTTGGGTTGAATACTCTACCCTCGAAACTGTTGCGATCCCTATACTTGTGGGTTATCACGCCGGCAGGTACACAACCACTTCGTTGGCGCACCGAGGCGGAGGTGAAAGCATGAGCGTCGTTCAACTCAAGGATGGCACGGCGTGCCCGCCTTGCAAGGTAGCAGGCACGGGAAGTGGTGGCATCCCTCGCGACGGCGGACGTTGGTGAGGTGGAGTCGCATTCTCTCCGGCGCCCCGTATGTTGCACGGCCACCATGGGTGCCGCAACTGCGTCATGGTGGACGTGACCAGCTCCTCTCATGATGGATCCATCATTGATCTCACGTCCAATAGCGACGTGTGAGCAACGGGCTTCGAGGAGAAAGAGCAGGGCATGAGAGATGACGACGCCTTGAGTCCCATGGGCTAGTCCGTGTCACATGTCTTATTCTACCTTACCGATGACCGGAGCGGCACTTCAAGAGGCACAATCGGCCGCTCGACATGGGCAGGGTGGAGCCAAGCTCCGCTTAGATTAGGTTTCACTTTGAATGTAGTAATATGGATCACTGGTGGAAAAAGGGCCTTTGGTCGCGGTCACAACTGCCATTAGTCGCGGTTGTGCAACCGCGACCAAACAGGCGCAACTAAAGGCCCCCCCTTTAGTCGCGGTTGCTTAAGAACCGCGACTAAAGGCCCGTCCACGTGGGCGCCAGGCGGCCGTCGGGGTGGAGGACCTTTAGTCGCGGTTCTTCTGGCCAACCTCGACTAAAGGCCGCCGCAGGTTTAGGGTTTTAGCCCCCCCCCCCTTAAACCTGTTTTCTGTTTAATTTGTATTGTTTTATTTCTTTTGTGCTTTATTTTAATTTGAAGGAGTTTCACATATTCTACGGTACTACATACATGCATATGAATGTACAATTTCAAACAAATTTGAAATTAGAACCAAAAAGAATTCAAGAGGAATATACAATATATATTCAATATCATCGGATGACCATATACAATTTTGAACAAGTTTCCATACATAATTTAATGCATATAAAGTTCTACGTCCTCGTAATGGTGTTCTCCTTTAGGATGGAGGACTTCCCTCCTGAACCATCCAGCTAGTTCCTCTTGAAGTGGTCGGAAGCGAGCTTCTGGACTAAGCATCATCCGGAGGTTATTCCTCTGAGCATTGGTATCACTCGAAACCCGCCGCTCAGAGGTGTATCTCCGGATCATCTCATAGACATAGTATGCACATAGATTGGTCCCCGCTGGCTGAATATCCTCACCATTCTTAGCCTTTGACCTTTTGAATTCTAGCTCTTTTTTGAATTCACCGACCTTTGTATCTACGAACCGTCTCCAAACCCTACGAGGCAAAGAAAATTAAATGAACAAGAGAGTTATTAGTTACTTGATATTAGGAAATGAACGAAATAGGCCGATCGATATAGAGCGCAAAAGAATGAAAATAATTACTTCTGCAGCATTCTTCTCATGCCGCCCCAAAGCTTTGGATCCTTATTCAGAGAGTCGTGGACGAGACATTCTGAGGTGTCAACTTTAATTACTAGCAGAATCCAGTGGAACCTGCGGACACGATACATGCACAGTACGTCATGCATAACTCATCGATTAGCCGGCCACATACCATGCATGGAGTAAACAAAAGAGAATGTGCTCAAGACAGAAACACTCACCCAAAATGGTAAGGAAATAGAATATCACTTTTGAGTTCCTGCTTTGTAAGAAACTGCCACAGGTCTGCCTCCATGTCGGCGGGGTGATGCTCCAACACATATCCATTAACGATGTGTGGGTCAATGAACCCAACATCATGGATGTTCCTTACTCTACATTCCTTAATATTCATTTTGCATGTATAATAGCGGACACAACAATATAGTTAGGACATATATATAGTGCAGGCAATATGAACGAGATGGGGTAGAAATAAATCACTTACAGAATGTAGCAACTGATGATAGATTTGTCGAGCTCGCGCAGATTGAAAAGCTGGAACAATTCACTCAGATGAATTTGTACATAGTAATGTTTGAAGTGATGCTCATATCTAACTTCCGCATAAATATATTCTTTGGCGTTTTTATTTTTTATGTAACCCTTGTACCATTTCAGCAGACCTTTCATTTGTGGAGGTAGATCCTCTTCCTGCGCAGGCTCGATGAGAGGCCCATTCTTCACATATGTAATTACTACCTCCTTCACTGGCGCCTCATCAAGGCCTAACAGTTCACGAAGAGTAATACCTAAGTTGGCCGCTTGTTCTCTGGCACTCGTTACAGTCAATCCATGTGCTGCCGCAGCTGCTATGATATCGGGGTCATCCGGACCGGCGGCTTTCACTATAAGCGGGGCAATCGATTGTTTACTTTGTTCCCCGAGCTGGGCAACTCGTTTCCCGCTTTTTTACTTTCTAATTCCGTTTTCTCGGCCTCCTCCAAGGCTTTGTTCTCCTGGTTCTCCGCCCGCTCTTTCTTCTCCTTCAACATGAGTGCCTGCCTACGAAGTTCACGTGCATAGTCGTCAGGCAGATTCTTCGCGGCTTGGGACGGTGTGCTCAAAAATGACTTAGCCCACTTCTTTTGCTCATCAGAAAATACTGGCTTGGGCTCGGGCTCTCTTTTCTTCTTGCAGTCCGCCTTCCATTTCTCATGATCAGCAGCCGCGGCCGCGGCAGTTTCCTCGGCACTACGTTCCCAAGGCCTTGTGGGGAGAGGCTTCAGTGATGGCTCCGGTACCTTTGTGGTCTTAGGTACATAAGGGTCCGGGTTAATAATCCAGGACTGCTTCTGCTTCTTTGCCGGAGGTGGATTGGGGGGCGGCGTCTGATCACCCGCCGGACGAGGACTGGGGGCGGCGTCTGATCACCCGCCGGACGTTGTGGACTGGGGGGCGTCGGCTGACGTGACGGAGGTGTAGGTGAACCGCCACCACCACCACCACCACCACCACCGCCACCGCCACCACCACCACCGTAGGGGGGTGGACTTGTTGTCCTTGGCGCCTCACCTGGAAACTTGATAAACTTCTTTTGCCATAGAATGAAATGGCGCTTGACATCTCCAAGTCTTTTCTCCCCTTCAGGTGTAGCAATGTCAATCTCCAGGTCCTCAAACCCTTGGACTATGTCCTCCACCGTGACACGAGCATAGACATCTTGAATGGGGTTGTTGTGGTGGAGTGCTCTAGGTAAACATGGTAAAGCACTGTCGATGGCTACCTTCATGGACATGTTCCCGATAGGATAATACAGATGACATTCTTTCATCTCCTTTATATCGTCCACGGGGTAGCGAGGAGGCTCCGGTGCAGTAATTTCGACCACCAGAGGCTCCGGTGCAGTAATTTCGACCACCAGAGGCTCCGGTGCAGTAATTTCGATCGTCGGTGCATCTGCACCAGCCGATGGGGCCTCCGTGGAAGCCACACTGCTTCTCCGCTGCTGGCTTCTGAGATCCGCTAGATGATCTTCATGCTGCGCCCGAGCTGCATCTCTTTCGGCTACTAGTACACTCACGGTTTTCTTCATCACATCCATTTCCGATGCCAACCGCGCCACAACATCTGCTTCCCGATCCATCTTTCTCTTCCGGCTTCTGTAACCGTACGGGTCATCGTTCTGGGGGAACCCTATTTTCCACGGAATGTGCCCCATGCCTCGTACACATCCTCCGTGTTCAGGATTCCCGAGGGCTTTTGTCAGCGCGTTGTTCTCTCTGTTGAACTTGATCTTCCCCTCTTGAGCATCCCTCATTGCGTCAATAAGGGCTTGGGTGGGTTTAATTATTTTGCCCCGGTAAACACACTCCCCTGTCTCCGGGTTCAGCGTTCCCCCATGCCCGTACCACCAGCTTTTGGCCCTTGGGTCCCATCCCTCCGTACCTGGACGGATTCCTCGCGCCCTCAGCTCGTTCTCCATCTTCTCCCACCTAGGCTCCCAAAGGCGATACCCTCCTGGCCCCATAATATGATTGTACTCCTTCTTAGCCGCATTTTCCTTATTTTTTTCGATATTTGAATGAACTGCTCCGATTTCTTTTGCTTCACAAATTCTGGCCAATCATGTTTCAGTTTCTCATTTGTCCTTTGAAATCTGGAGTCTTGTTCTGCTTGACAAAGTCATGGGCTAGATTTTGCTTGAATTTCCGGAATGCGTCGGCCATCTTATGAAGAGCGAACTGTTTGACTAGCCTCCTCCTCTCCTTGTTTTCCTCAATCTTGTTACCCTCCTCATCGAATTTGTTGTATTCCGGAGGTAGAACGAAATGTTCCATAAGCTTCTTGAAGCAATCTTTTTTTTGTTCTCTTATCGACAAAAGTGAAACCAGCAATTCGTGCCTTCTTTGGCTTATTCCACTCCTGGACGGTGATCGAGACGTTGTCTCTAACAATGGCTCCGCATTGGTTGACAAACTTGGTGGCGTTCTTGCAGGGCTCCAGCGGCCTGCCGGTTGCACTGTCGACAACCTCGATGGTGCATGTTTCTCCTTGTTTCATCGTCTTGGTTGCGCCACGCTTTGACGACGTACTCGATTGTTTCGACGATCCGGCCGAGGGCTAAAATAAGAAAGAGAGTCGCGCGCGTTAGTACACACATATTTATTCAAATCAGTTAGTTTGTATCACCAGAGGCTCAATGTATATATATACCTCGGCGTCGGAGGTGGTTGCTACTTCCATTTGAAGATCGTCGTTTATCGACGTTTGTTCGGCATCATCTTGCTGACGGCGCCCTTCATCTTCACTGTCAAGGTTCAGATAAGAAGAGATATCATCTTCTTCTTGTCCGGTCGGCACATATAGAATATCGCCGTTTATGATGCCGAACATATGTGCTTCACCGTCCGGATCATAGTTGTCCATAATCGAGTCAGCTCTATCGTCCGCCATTATGTCAGTCCTGAAAACATGTAGTAAAAACAAATTAATTAAGTGAAGAAGGGGGGCGGTGGCGGTGGCGGTGGCGAAAGGGCGGTGGCAAAAGGAGGGGGCGAGGAAGGGGTGGGAGAGGGTGTCGCGGTAGAGCGCGAGACGGGGCGGCAGACGACGGTGTCACGGAGAGGGAGGCGAGGACAACACACATGTATAACCCTCGCCGCCCCCTCTCGATCCCTAAAAAAAACACCGCGCGCATCGCCGCCCCCTCTTCGTATATACGTTTTTTTGTTAATTATCAAATTTTACGGTTTTTTTTGTTAATTATCAAGTTTTAAGTTATTTTACCGTTTTTGTTAAACTAATTAACTAGTTAAAATTAAAAAGAACAAAAAAAGAAAAAAAAAAGAAAAAATTCTCTCTCTCTCTCCACGATCTCGCTC
>NC_041383.1:730403736-730404568 GCF_002162155.2 Triticum dicoccoides
GGTAATAGGGATGCCCAGTCCCAAACTACAAAAAGAAGAGAGCTTACAAATAATCAAACAAAAACTCCCAATGGAGTCATAACCTTTACATTTCCACTTGGGAACCGCCACTAGCGTGTTTAGCATGGAAGATATTGATAACTGATGGTCATGAAGTAAATGAGAAGGGTGCATGTCTCAGAATATCATTTACAAACATGAGCTCTGACACCTCTACAGATCACTGCTTCCCTCTGCGAAGGGACTATCTATTTACTTTTATGTTGTGTCATCACCTTCTCAAATAAGCGGCAGAACCTGAGAGCACTGCTGTCATGCTGATGCATTGTGTATAGCTAATGTTGGGTGCATCATGACTGGATCTTTTCTACCATGAATTACAATGTTTAGTCGCTTCTTGAACTTTGGGGGTGCTCTGCATTTACGTTTTGCGGTCTTAGAAAGGTCTAGCGAGATACCACTATTGGCATATTGTATCATGGTTGTTTTGACAACGTGTTGCTATTTGAGATGTCTTATTTTTGCTCTCTAGTTGTTTATGTCATTGGTATGAGTTGATATAATTTTTAAGAGTTATTGTCGACATGGTTAGTTATAATCTTTGCTGAAAACCTGGGTGTTGTTTAAGCTTATTTATGAAACAAGAGCAAAAGAGTTCGTAAAAGTTTTTCTTTTTCACTTCCAGTTTATCAACTTAATTGCTTGAGGACAAGCAAAGGTTTAAGCTTGGGGGAGTTGATACGTATCCAACGTATCTACTTTTCCTAACGCTTTTCCTCTTGTTTTGGACTCTGGTTTGCATGATTTGAATGAAACTAACCCCAAATTGACG